>NC_045444.1:2569571-2575976 GCF_002776525.5 Piliocolobus tephrosceles | reverse complement strand
CACACACACACTGACAATCACACACATACACACACACTGACAATCACACACATTCACACAATCACACTCATTCACACTCACACACTGACAATCACACACACGAACATACAATCACATTCTCACACACTCTCACACACACACATTCTCATACACTCAGAAGCACACATTCACACACACACCCTCACACATACACTCACATACACACTCTGACATACTCTCACGCAACTCACACTCACACATTCTCACACTCACGCACACTGTCACACACTCACA
Source organism: Piliocolobus tephrosceles (assembly GCF_002776525.5). Lineage (NCBI taxonomy): Eukaryota > Metazoa > Chordata > Mammalia > Primates > Cercopithecidae > Piliocolobus > Piliocolobus tephrosceles. The sequence continues at coordinate 2,575,703 of NC_045444.1, read as the reverse complement.
CACACACCTCGACACACCTTTCCCTCATGCATGGGCCACCAGCTCTGCAAGGGTTTCTCTTTTATGCCCTGCTGGGTGGTGACAGCCCTTTCCTGACCATGAGATTTGCGGCTGACTCCAGATCACTGCCATCTTCCCCTGTGCTGAGCTTGCCCTGGGCGCCTCACTGTCCTTCTCTGAGGCCTGGCCTTGGTCAGGGTCACAGCAGCAGATCTGACTTGTCCACCGTGATCCCTCCTTTCCTTAAAAAATGTTTTTCTGTCATTGGGCCGATGAAGAAAGACTCACGCCCTGGAGCCTGGTGGCCGGTCAGTTTTCAGGGGGCAGGTATTAGCCGTCATCCCTCTCTGCCCTGATGTTCCCCTTAGACCACATTTCAGCACATGTGGCTTAACTCACCTTTCTGTTCTGCCGACGATAATGAAGAGAGGAAAGCGGAGAGCAAGGATCTCAGCAGAGAGGAAAAGGGGATGGCCCAGCTGAAGAGCTCTTTGCACTGAAGCCTCAAGAAGCCCCATAGGGACAGAAAAAGGAGTTTGGCTTCCTAACTCCTTTGCATGTGAACTGGGAGGGGGCAGAGGTGCGAGTAGGGCAGCTATTGAAAAGCTGGTAGCCAGTGAAAGAGCCAGTTAAGAGGGGACCGGGTCAGTGGCACGGCCATCTTGCGCTGGAAGTCCAGGCCTTGTCCACAGCAAGACAGCTCTAAGTCAGATTTCTGCCAAGAGCTTTTCCAAGCGGTGTCACTGGAATCCCAGAGGGACTTGGGGCAGGGGTTAGTGTGTTCAGTTCACAGAAGACCAAACACAGAAGGAAAAAGGCCTCTTAGCTCACTAATTTTTTTTTTTTTTGAGACGGAGTCTCGCTCTGTGGCCCAGGCTGGAGTGCAGTGGCCAGATCTCAGCTCACTGCAAGCTCCGCCTCCTGGGTTCCCGCCATTCTCCTGCCTCAGCCTCCCGAGTAGCTGGGACTACAGGCGCCCGCCACTGCGCCCGGCTAATTTTTTTTTTTTTGTATTTTTAGTAGAGACGGGGTTTCACCGTGTTAGCCAGGATGGTCTCGATCTGCTGACCTTGTGATCCGCCCGTCTCGGCCTCCCAAAGTGCTGGGATTACAGGCGTGAGCCACCGTGCCCGGCCTAATTTTTTTTAATATAATTTTTTTTGAGGTGAAGTCTCGCTCTTGTCACCCAGGCTGGAGCACAATGGTGCAATCTTGGCTCACTCCAATCTCCATCTCCTGGGTTCAAGTGATTCTCTTGCCTCAGCCTCCCAAGTAGCTGGGATTACAGACACCCACCACCATGCCTGGCTAATTTTTTTGTATATTTAGTGGAGAGGGGTTTCACCATGTTGACCAGGCTGGTCTTGAACTTCTGACCTCTGGCGATCCACCTGCCTCAGCCTTCCAAAGTGCTGGTATTACAGGCGTGAGCCACTACGCCCAGCCCCACTTTTTTATACTTTTTTTTTGAGACAGAATCTCGCTCTGTCACCAGGGCCGAAGTGCAGTGGCTTGTTCTCAGCTCACTGCAGCCTCTGCCTCCTGGTTCAAGTGATTCTCCTGCCTCAGCCTCCCGAGGAGCTGGGACTACAGGTGTGCACCACCACGCCCTGCTAATTTTTGCATGCTTTTTTTTTTTTTTTTTTAGTAGAGACAGAGTCTTACCATCTTGGCCAGGCTGGTCTCAAACTCCTGGCCTCACATGATTCACCTGCCTCAGCCTCCCAAAGTGCTGGGATTACAGGTGTGAGCCACCACCCCCAGTCAAGTAACTAATGTATAAAGGTCTTGTTGAAACTAGGCAAGGAGATCTGGAAGAATTTCCAGCTATCTAGGGGTAATCCGTGGAAATTAACAGCTGTTACTGACTTAGATATGTCCGGTGTCCCTTAACTCTCTTCTTTGGGTGTGATGCCTTTGTTGGATTTATAAAGCAAGTGTGATTTTTTTGTTTGTTTGTTTGTTTGAGACGGAGTCTCACTCTGTTGCCCAGGCTGGAGTGCAGTGGTAGGATCTTGGCTCACTGCAATCTCTGCCACCCAGGTTCAAGCGATTCTCCTGCCTCAGCCTCCCGAGTAGATGGGACTACAGGCACGCAACACCACGCCCTGCTAATTTTTGCATTTTTTTTTTTTTTAGTAGAGATGGGGTCTCGCCATCTTGGCCAGGCTGGTCTCAAACTCCTGGCCTCAGATGATCCACCAGTCTCAGCCTCCCGAAGTGCTGGGATTACAGGCATGAGCCATCGTGCCCAGCCAAATGTGAAAATATTTACCAAACACAGAAAAATTATCAGTAAGTTTACTGCCCCAACTCCTTCTCTCCCAAAACCTCCAATTCTCCTGACTGAGAATCCTCCTGGGGAAGCTGTGGGGCGGGTGTTGGTGAGATGCTGATGAAGATAGTGCAGAGGACACCTGGGTGTGCAGAGGCCTCCGGGGAGACAGGGAGGCAGCCAGAGGGAAAGAGGGAAAGAGCGTTCTAAGCTGAAGGAACTGCAAAGCCTGTGAGCCGGAGAGGGCTTGGCTGCCTGAGTGGCCCGAGAGAGGCCAAGAGCTGGAGCCCAGCAGGCCACAGAGGAGGAGGCGGGGGACGGAGGATGCAGGCGCTGGTAAGTCAGGCTAAGGAATCCAGCCTTCCCTCTAATGTCTGTGTCTGGTTCACTACAATGCCAGCCCCGTGCCTAGCACAGGTTGGGAGCTGAATCCAGTGCTGCCGGATTGGAACCTCTTCTGCACATCTTCAGGTGAGTTTGTTGTTCACACCCAGCCAGAGGAACCTTCAGAGTGAAGAGGGGAGTGGCACCGTGGGATTTGGGTTTTTTGATGGTCACTCTCATTGCTCAGCGGGAAATAGAGCAAGACTGGGTACGGGTGGAGCTGGCAGAGGCTACTGCAGCAGCCCAGCAGGAGGTGATAGGCAGAGGCGGGGAGTATGTTCAGAGGGAGACTGGCCAGAGGAGCGGGTGGACCAAAACTCAGCCTTGGTGGACACCTCCCAAGATGCTGCAGGAAAGACATCAGTGCACGTGGATCCTGAGCCCCAGAGGAAAGGCCACCGCAGTGTCCAAAGAATTAGTGGCAGGTGCTTTGCAAATCCTGTGTGAGATGCCATGTTTTGTGGGTTCTGGCTCTGGCTGTGTGACCTTGGGTAAGTGGCTTTGCTTCTCTGAGACGCGTCTTCAAATAGGCCAGAGGCATGGCAGATGGCATCACACCTGCTCCCCAGGAAAAACTCAACTGTGCACTCAGCATCAAAACAGGGGCTCTGCGCTGGGCCAGGGGGGAGCCTCTGAAGCCACTTTCTCACCCACCCTAGGTGTGGTGGAGAGGGGGCTGGACTGTGGCTGGTCTGCCCAGCCAGGTGAAATCAGGCACTCAAATGGGGTACCCCCATCCTCTGATCTCACAATCCCACCTCTGAGCAGCTGCCTGAGGGAAAGAACCTGAAATACATATTTGTAGCCAGAGTCATTGATCTCAGCGAGCTTACAATGGTAACAGATTAGAAATAACTAAGATGTCCAGCCTCGGGGGCGGGATCTTGTATGTGTGGAATTGCCACTCAAGGGAGTAACATACGGATGTTAAACCTGATGTTTACACAGAATTTCTTTTTATTTTTTTTTTTTTCCTGAGACGGAGTCTCACTCTGTCGCCCAGGCTGGAGTGCTGTGGCCGGATCTCAGCTCACTGCAAGCTCCGCCTCCCGGGTTCCCGCCATTCTCCTGCCTCAGCCTCCCGAGTAGCTGGGACTACAGGCGCCCGCCACCTCGCCCGGCTAATTTTTTTTTGTATTTTTTAGTAGAGACGGGGTTTCACCGGGTTAGCCAGGATGGTCTCGATCTCCTGACCTCGTGATCCACCCGTCTCGGCCTCCCAAAGTGCTGGGATTACAGGCTTGAGCCACCGCGCCCGGCCAGAATTTCTTATCATAGAGGAAATACCTCTGATGAGATGTTCAGTACAAAACTTGGAATTATAAGAGTATGTACAGAACTCGGGCTCTGCAGTCAGACAGGTCTCAGGCTGAGGTGCAGGTAAATGAATGAGGCCCAGGGAAGCTGGGAGCACTCCATCCACAGTAAAGGGGACGATCGCATCAACTATGCAAAACCATCCCATACACGTATATGGAGGGCCGGGAAGAAATGAACCCAGTTCTTCTCTCTGTGTAAATTATTTTTATGTATTTTTTCTTTATATTTTATTTTTTCTTTATTTCTTTATTTTATTTCACTGTTTTATCCAAATTTTCTCTAAAGAACATAATTTTAATTTTAAAGTGAAGCCAAATAACGTTATTCCTGTTTAATAGACAAGGCTGGAGGTGCCCAGGTCCAGCCTGATGTCCCTGAATGCCTGGACCCCCATAAGGTCTAGTGAGGGGATATGAATGGTTGGGTGCTGCCCAGCCCCTCCTCCACACACCCCTGTAGACACATGGCCCACGGGGCCAGCCGAACTGGCGGCTCCTCCCAGGGGGTGATGGGTCCGGTGGGGCAGTGAGTAATGCACCCTGGGCGGAGGCTCAGGACTGAGGCAGATGCAGTACTTAGGTTGTTTTCTCATCAGAAGTGAAGGGGGTGGAGGCGGACGTCCTGGTGGGTGCCTGCTTGCCACTCACCTGGGCTGACTAACCTCGCTGAAGCACCTTCAGGCCTCTGGCCATACCAGGTGGGCGGCAGGAGCTGCCAGGGCCAGACCGGCTGTGGGCCTGGAGCTGAGGGCCCCTGACTCATGGGAACAATGACCCTTCTCTCCCCAGGCCTCTCTTCTGGCTCTGCCTGAAGATAAGTCCCTTTGGTAACCACGTTCCCAGTGTAGGGAACGATCACTATCAAAATCAGAAAGCTGTCACCGGCCTGGGTTGACCCCTACCTCTGCCATGTTCGCTGTGTGGCCTTGGGAAAATCACTTCCCCTGGGCCTCGTTTCCTCTTCTGCAAAATGGGGATCAAATCAAGACCTTTCTTACAAGGTTGTTGAGAGAATGGAATGAGACGGCACCATAATGAATCCTCGCAGTCCCTGTGTACAGTGCAAACTAATGAATCATTGCTTCCTCCCTCTCTGTTCCCCAAGGCACGTCCTTTCCTTATTCTGACGATGAGCCTGAGTTCCCAGTGTGGCCACTCTAGAACTCAACCTGGACCCGCTGCTCTCCCGCATCAAAGTTCTTGGCTTGAGACTCATTCCCTCAGATATAGGTGCTGATGTGTCTGTCAATGGCTGTGCCCTGCAACTGGAGGAAAACAGTGGACTATACCATCACAGGGTCTTCCCAAACATGACAGGAATCAAGAGAGTATAGATAATGATCAGAGACCCTGAGGTATGCCTCAGCTCACTCCACATTAGCAGAGGCCCCGCTTGCCACAGCCCCCAGACGCAGGAGGGCAGGCAGGCTGGGGAACAGCTGGCCAGCAAGAGGGACCCGTGGCGTGGAGAAGGAGACACTTCCTTCGGCCTGCAGAGAGGAAAGACCCTGCCTGGGCTGAACCCTCGCTCTGCCACCATCAGTTGTGTGACCTGGGGTCCTTGGCATCATCTCAATGAATCTCCTCACCTGCAAAGAGGATAAACAATAGCATCTGGTGGGTTTGTTGTGTGATAGGCACATGAAGGAGACTCAGGAATTCTATTCTACTAGGAATGGTGCAATTACGGTGCAATTACAGTGCAAAGGCTATTGAAGGCCAACCACTTTTCTGAAGTCCCCTTAGGCCTACATAAGCTCTGATAAAAGATACCTGCCACAGTCACGGTGGTGCTTCGTAGACAGTAAGCCTTCCAAAGAAAGGGCTGCCGGCCGGGCGCGGTAGCTCACGCCCTGTGATCCCAGCACTTTGGGAGGCCAAGGCGGGCGAATCGCGGGGTCAAGAGATGGAGACCATCCTGGCCCACATGGTAAAATCCTGTTTCTACTAAAAATACAAAAATTAGCTAGGCATGATGGCGCGTGCCTATAATCCCGGCTACTTGGGAGGCTGAGGCAGGAGAATCGCTTGAACCTGGGAGATAGAGGTTGCAGTGAGCCGAGATTACACCGCTGCACTCCAGCCTGGATGACAGAGCAAGACTCCATCTCAAAAAGAAAGAAAGAAAGAAAGAAAGAAAGAAAGAAAGAAAGA
>NC_045444.1:2545442-2564571 GCF_002776525.5 Piliocolobus tephrosceles | reverse complement strand
AAGGGAAAGAAAGAAAGAGAAAGAAAGAAAGAAAGAAAGAAAGAAAGGAAGGAAGGAAGGAAGGAAGGAAGGAAGGAAGGAAGGAAGGAAAGAAAGAAAAGAAAAGAAAAGAAAAGAAAGGGCTGCCGTGAAACTCATTATACTCAGGCAGAGGCAGCCTGAGGCCACTCCCTAGGGCCACAGAGCCGGAAGATGGGGAGTTAGGGTGCGAGCAAGGGCTTTCCCATCCATGACCCTAGAAGCCCTCCCCCTACACCCACTCACTCCTGCAACCACCACCCAGCCTTCTGCAGCCACAGTGTTGTGTGAAGTTCTCTCAAGCTCCGTGAGGCTCCCTGGGGACTCCCTTTGGCATCCCGAGGAGCCCCTAAGCATCAGTGCCTACGGGCAGGGAAGGCACAGGAAAATGTGGTAGGAGAGACCCGGTCCGTCACCTACCAGGTCCAGCCTCGAAGCTCACTCCATCATTCGTTTACTTTACCACGCAGGTAGGATATCAACTGAAGAGACTGGGGAAGGAAATCCAAATAGGAGGCAAGACCCAGGCAAAGGTGTGGAGGCTGGACAGGGAGAGACCTCCAGGAATTCAGGGGCGGGAATTCAGCCACAGGGAGCCTAGGTTCAGGCAAGGTTAAGAAGAAAAGTTTATCCCCATGTCTGACCTACCCCTTCAACCTTGCCCCCGCTGGCCCCAGCAGCCCTGCCCAGTGCTGCCTGCTCCTCGGGGGACAGGGGTGGTGTTTGCAGCCCCCTTAATATCTTCCCTTGGGTACATATCAGCGTTTCACCTGCTCCCTGGCAGAGCAGGCTGTGTGATAAGAAATCCAGGAAGTTCAATAAACTTAGAGCGCTTGGCCACCACCGTGGCTTATGCCAGAATAAACAGGGCCTGGCGTGGGGTTGCAAGGCCCTGTCCCAGGGCAAACACTGCCTTTTGCCAAATAGGGAGTTGTTTTTGCAAAGGCAAGTGTGTACCTGGGGAGCAGGAGAAGAGCAGTTCTGCCAAGCCCCTTGACCACTTGCCCCAACTGGGTTCTGACATCAGTTCTTAGTAATAACGTCAGGGGCCAGAGGGGAGACTCTCACGGCCATTAGTGAAAGATACAAAGTTGTTACAAAACAAAAAAGGAAGGAGAATGAGTAATCTCAGTCATAAAGCTCCCAAACAGCAGTTCAAACCCGCTCAGGTAATCTGTGCATCATGCTTCCTGCAGTCTCCCGTGTTGCCAATACCTCATCTTGCTTGATCTTAAAGTGCCCTGTGAGGTTGGCAGGGAGGGGTGGATAAGCCAGCCCCACTGACGGGGAAGATGAGGGACAGAGCAGCTAAGAAAGGTTCAGGTTCATGTGGAGGAGCATGGAGGGCCAGGCCTGGCTGGATTTAAGCAGTTGCTCCACTGCACACCTTAGGCAGGTCTCAGTCTCAGTTTCCTCACATGTAAAATGAGGCTTGCAACTGCTACCCACAGATAGGTCCTGGGTTTCTTTCGGGCAAGACTTTTGAAGGCCTTTAACCCTGCACTTGGCCTGTGCAGACTCTCAGGAAAACAAGTTCCTGTCTTGGGCCTGGGGTACCACACCAATTAGGGGCACAGTGGCCTTTCCAGCACCCCATCGGTAAGCCGAGCAAACAAAACGTTCTCTTCAGTGCTGTAAGTGTGCAAGAAAAGTTGTCTGCCTGTGACACACACCCTCACTGCACAATGACCGGGACATAAGAGCGCTCATGTGTGTGCGTGCTTGTGTGCACACACGCCCGCTCTCCAGAGGCCCTCGCGCCAGCAGTTGCGTCACACATCACAGGCAGCTCCTTTGTATCCTGCAATAAAGTCATTTAATGCTAATGATGAAACTTATGCCCTACAGTGCTCGTTATTAATAGGAATTAGATGTATTTCAGGTAACAAAACAGTGAGTAATGTGGGCAATAAACACAGCGTGCCAACCCGACCCGTGGTGGGACTGACGTGGTTCACGCTTGCCCCTCCAGAAAGAGCCAGTCTCCCACAGCAATTACAGATTAATAAATCACGTCGTGGCTCTAAAGCTGGCCCCCAGTGGCACAGGACTCAGGATTCACCTTTAGATCTACCAGGGTGTCCCACGTCTTTTTCTTCCGCATGATTTCGAAAGCATCTATTCACTGTCATCACACCCTCCCCTCATATTCGCTTGTAGCCTACTCACTCTATCCAACCCCTCAACACCAGACACCCACTCACATCCTGACACCTTAGTTTGTGCCAGACCCCGCAGAACTAGAGCTAGACCCACAGATAACCCATAGATACACACACAAACGGACACACGCCCTGAGTTGCACAAAGACATATGTGCATACAGACCTGGGCCCACAGAGGTCTCAACCACACATGCACATGTGTGTCTCCTCAAGACTTAATTGTCACCTCCTCTGTGAAGCAAGAGCCTCATCAGAGAACTCATAGTCAGGAGAGCCTGGGTTATGTTGCTGTAACAAGTAACCCCCGATCCTGGTAGTTTTTGGCAGTCAAGTGAAGGCTCTGCTCCACACAGTCACTTGGGGATTCAGGCTGCCATCATTTTGCACTCTGAGCAGCTAGAATGTCCTCAGTGGCTGTGGCAGGGGAAGAGAAAAGGCAGAGGGTGAAGCCTCAGGCTAAAGGGAAGTGTCACCTGTGCCATGTTTCATTGGCCAGAATTAGTCACATGACCCCACCAAACTGCAGGGGCACTGGGAAGTGTAGTCTTCTGTGTTTGCATTCTGTATCTGAAAGTCAGAAATGAGTTTCCCGGGGCTAAAATCAAGGCGTCAGTAGGACTTGTTCCTTTGGAAGTCTCCAAGGGTGCTCACATTCCTTGGCTTGTGGCTCACCCCTTTCCTCCATTTTCAAAACCACAGAAGAGCATCTTCTGTTCCCTGTGACCTCTTGCTTTCCTCTCACAAGGACCCTCGTGCCCACCCTGGTAATCCAGGATAACCAACCCCTCTCAAGGTCCATGTCTTCATCACATCTGCAAAGGCCCTTTTGGCATGTGAGGTCACATCCACAGTTTTGGGGGAGTAGGACATGGCTATCTGTTATGGAATGAATGTTTGTGTCACCCCAAAATTCCAATGTCGACATCCTACCCCACACTGTGATGGTGTTAGGAGGTGGGGCCGTTGGGAGGTGATGAGGTCAAGAGGCTGGAGCCCCCACGATGGGATTAGCAGTCTTAGAAGAAGAGGCAGGAGAGTTTGCCATGGCTCACTCTGCTCTCTTCCACGGCTGTGCACAGCAAGAAGGCAGCCATCTGTGAGCCCAGAAGAGACCCTCCCCAGAACCCGACCATCCTGGCACACTGACCTCAGACTTCCAGCCTCCAGAATCGTGAGACATAAATATCTGCTGTGTAAGCCACCCAGTCTATAAAGTTCTGTTCTAGCAGCCTGAACTAAGACACCTTTGGGGGGCACATCATTCTGCTTAGCACAGCATACAGAAGGGAGAGAGACGGCACAGTGCTTTGAGGACACACAGCGCTGCCCCTGCCATCCAGCTCTCCTCCCCTGTGCTGTCATTGCCCACGCAGCCTCTCCAGAGAAGCAGTCACTCTGTAGGGGCAGGTGCCGGCCATGAGCATCTCTGCCCAGCAGATGCCTGTCAGATAGCAGGGGCCTGAGAAGGCCTGTAAGAAGGGAGAAAAGAAGAAAAATATGAATGAATGATTTTGGCAGGATCAACAATCGTGTGAAGATAGAAATAGCACGAAAGAAAGTGGATTCTAATGCATACAGAGGCACACACGACACAGAGCCAACAAGCCAACAGGGGAAGGGGATGGCCCCGAAGTGGAGGTTCTGAGGGAAGCAGTGGCGTTTCATGCCCAGACGTGGAGGAATGGTGAGCACAAGAAGTCTGGAAAGAAAGGAGAGAGGGAGGCAGAAGAAGGAAGCCCTTAGCCTGAGCCAGGCACTGTGCTAGGCATCCTACCACCAGCGCTCCCTAAGGTCTGCACAACACGCTGGCACTCAGTGTCCTGCAGATGAAGGGACTGAGACTCAGGAAGAAGTCCTGGATCCAAGTTCACATGGCTGGACAGTCTGTTGTGCCAGGATTTACAGGCCTTGCTTGGCTGGTTCTGAAACCAGCTGCCATCCCAGGACACCCAGCTCTGTGGCAAGCATCGACACACTTACAGTGGCCTTACTGTCCACACCTCTTCAGGCCTCAGATCCTTCATCTGGAAAATGAAGAGGTTGGGCTAGGTGATCTCCAAGCTGCCTCTCAGCTCCAGTCTCCTTAGGTCCTTGGGCAGCTCTACATCAGAATGGGCTTCCTGGAGGGGCTGGGGGTCTGAACTTCCTCCCACTGACAACAGACACGCAGTTCCATCTGTATTGCCAAGACAATCCAGGGCGAGGAGGGAGAGGCCCACGGCAGAGATGACTCCATGCCCCAAAAATGAGTATCATAGCAGCCCACAGGATTGTGCAAGCTGCCCGTGAGGCTGCCAGTCGGCCTGGCCCGGAGGAGGGCTGTTTACACTTCCCAAGTGTGTTTGCAGTTAACTCCATCCGCCTGGCCCGTGTGCACAGCCCTCAGGGCTGCCAGCAGCGTCTATGTGGAGACAACAGGAACGGATCTCACACCAGACCCTTTATCTCAGACACCAGACACCCATTTGTTCATTCATTCATTCATTCATTCACATACTTGTTCATTTCCTCATTCGTTCCCATAGTGTTTGCCAGGCATTGTGCAAGGCACGGGGGACTCAGAGGTAAACAAGATAATGCTCTGAGAAGTCTCCAAGACCCAAAAACCTCGAAGAACGCTGAGGCACTAAATATAGAGAATGACTCTCCCGGCCAGGTTGTTGCACTGAGTTATGTGCTTGGAGTTCAGGGAACACAGGGCAGGAGACTTCAGTATCTTCCTATGGAAAATACTTAACTACTAGTTGAAAAATCAAAAAAGACAATAACTCTATACTCAATTGTCTTTGGAAATATGTTTTCTCATGAATGTGGATATGTGAAAATGTCACATTCAAAGTTTTAAAATCCCACACTTGAAGCCTGGCCAGAAAAAACAACCTTAGTTACTTTCAGGACTCCCTGGTTCTGAGGCCAGGCAAAGGGTCTGGGGTTTGCACAATTTGCTAGGCACCAGGGAGCGTTCCTCAGAGGTCCCGGTTCTCCCAGCTAGCACCCTCCTTGACTCCCCGTGACTGGGGCCAGGTTGAGGGCTCAGAATGCTGGAGCGTGGCTGTGTTTTGACTCCAGCTTCCCTGGACAGACAGCAACTTTTGGAAAACCACGCCACATCACAAGGCACTGCTATGGAAAGGGCTAGGTCAGGCCTCTGGGGTTGGGCTTTCTTCCCAGATACTAGAAACCTTCTTTTTCCCTTTTCCTTCCCACTGACTTTTTTTTTTTTTTTTTTTTTTTCTTTTTGGTGTTTTCTTTCTTGGCCTTCTTCTTTCACAAAGGACAGGAAAAGATGTTGCCTGCAAGTAGATTCAGGCAAATATCTGCAAATGCCCCTGAGACTAGAAAAAGGAAGAAGTCTGGCTACGTATATGCGACATTGAAAGGAAAAATACAAAGGGAAAACCCCATAAATTCCTATTTCAACAAATTATCTGCCTTGCACAGAAATAACTATCTAATTTTATTTGTCATTTCTTTAGGATATATTTCCAGGAGTAAAACCAAGAGATCAGCACATTTTGAAGAATGCTTTTCAAGTTGCTTTTCTAAAGGTTTATACCAATTTACCCTCCCGCCAGCAGTGTGCAAATGTTGTCTAGTTCACCACACTTTCACCAGCATCAAACGTGAGGATATTTTATTTTTTCCGTCTTTGAGCATTTTGTAAACTAAAGAAATTTATTTTCAAAATATTTGCATTCATGTCACTCACTGATTTTACAAGTATTTTATTTCCAATAATCCCTTTAAATACAAAATCTCCTGTTCCAGTGTGAGTAGATAGACTCTCGGGATGCCTCAGATTTTACTAGGTCACTAATAATGTGTCCTTCCAGGTGTCTTTTCTCACCCAAGGCACCTTTCCCGCTTTGACTGGGAAATTCTAATTGGTGCTTCCGTATCTCCCCACCTTCAGAAATCCTCAATGCAGTCCCTAGCAAGGAGGCTGCCCGATGGCCTCATTCATTCCTGGATTATTAAATCCACCACCTCATGCTGTGGGAGGCGGGGGCAGGCTTGTGTGCCTCGGGCCTCACTGAACCTCAAGGAGCCTCAGTTTCCTCCACAGCGGTTAGAATGGTGCCTGTCGCTTGGGGTTGGGTGGGCCTGAGGCAAGATAAAATCTGGAAAGTGTTCAATAAGCGCCCAGCACTTGGCACACATGCAGTGAAGTTTTGCTAGTATATTGTTATTATTACTATTATTATTCTCCTTCTCTCTCTGGAAGGCAAGGAAATTACTTTTATCTCTGGATCTCTGGTTGTTGGCCCAGAATATCTAAGTAGATCAATCAAACTGCGTATTGAGTAAGCATTTCTCTGCCCTTGGCACCAGCTTTCCATATGTCAGACTGGGCTGTGAGTACTACAGCACTATCTTCTCTGGCAAGTGGCTGCTTGGATGACTCCACTCCCGTTCCCTCACTCCCACACCCCCTACCCATGCTTGCCTGGCCCTGCCATTGACACTGGAGAAGAACATCCAGGTATTTGCATTCCCAGCATCCCTTGCTGCCAGGGGTGGCCATGTGACCCACTTTTGGCCAATGAGACACCAACAGGGGGCTCCTGGGAGACCCTCTACTTTCCCATGGAGCCGAGGCTGCCATCTTGCCACCACAAGGCAACGAGGAGGTCCACATGCTAAGGACGATGCACAGAAAGCTGGAAAGAGCCCAGTACTTGGCATCACCAGCAGCTGACCAAGACCAGCAACCACTCATTTTCAGAATTATGATGTTAGAAAAATAAACCTAATTTTGTTTAAGCCACAGTGAGTTGAGATTCCTGTTAAGTGAAGCCAAACATTTCTATCTGATACCCATGAACTTGCTTTAAGGTGCTCATCAAATATTACGCTCCCTACTTACCTTTTCTTCTTTCTCTTTAAAAGCCCCTTTGCTGGTCCTTAGGGAAAGCCAGGGGGCCCAGGAACTCACCACATGTTTGAATCAGGGGTCTGATGCTGAAGAAGCCAGCAGGAGCATAACTTACCCTAAGCATTTCTCACCTTCTGTACCCCAAATAGGGGCTGGGGATCAAGGACATCCTGAGGGCTAAGATGAGAGGAGCATGCCCAGGAGAGCCAAGGAACAGACCAAAAGATACAGCCCAGGAGACCCCAGGGTCACAGGCTCAGGCCCTTGGGCCAGCTGGGTGCTCAGGGCTACACCCTTTGTGAGGCCCCCACCCCGGTTCCCTGCAGCCCAAGGGAAAGGGCTATCTGCTAGTGACCAAGTGGGCATGATGGGTCTCCTGTGTCTTTGACTCCACCAGACTCCCACAGCTTCGTTCAGGGAATAAAGAACCTGCAATCTGCCCTTCCTTCCTTCCTTCCTTCCTTCCTTCCTTCCTTCCTTCCTTTCTCTCTCTCTCTCTCTTTCTTTCTTTCTTTCTTTTTTCTGAGACAGAGTCTCACTCTGTTGCCCAAGCGGGAGTGCAATGGCACGATCCCAGCTGACTGCAACCTCCGCCTCCTGGGTTTAAGCAATTCTCCTGCCTCAGCCTCCCAAGTAGCTGGGATTACAGGCATGGGCCACCATGCCCAGCTAATGTTTTGTATTTTTAGTAGAGATGGAGTTTCACCGTGTTGGCCAGGATGGTCTCGATCTCCTGACCTCAGGTGATCCACCCGCCTCGGCCTCCCAAAGTACTGGGAGAACTTGCCCTTTCTAAAGCCCTAAAAGCCAATGTTTGAGTGTCTGCTATACATCAGGTTCTTTTCATCTTCATGAAAGTCATTTGATACAAGAGTTCACATCCTCATTCATAAATGAGAAAACTGAAGGATCGAGAGGTCCAATGGTTTGCCCAAGGGTCACACTGCTGGGAAGCGGGGAGTTCTGTTTCCCTCCAGAGATAACCACCCCACAATAATATGTTGCTTCAGAGGCTACTGTATTCAGTCTCCCAGACAGGCACTGTTCATTGCCATCTGAGAGCCTTTGTCCCAGCTCTGCCTGTCCCTCCAGCCTGGAATACCCTCTGTCCTCCACTGGCATTTCGTTCCAGCTTCAAGACTCAGCCTCACTCCCTCCCTAATCATAAATAGCCACCACTTATGGAAAGCACACCACAATATTTTACAACAGTCCTAGCCGACAGGTCCCTGTGTCCCTGCTTTCCAGATGAGGAAAATGAGGCTCAGAAAGGAGCATTTGCTGGGCTCTGTCACACAGCTAGGAAGGGGGGTGACCAGAAGGCAAAGCCAGCTCTGCCGGGGCAATGTCCTCAGAAGAACCGAGAGAGGGAGGAGTTGCTTCCAGGTCAAGGTCAGGCCTCCAAAAAAAATGCTTGGTCTGGGCCCTTCTCTCCTCCCCCACACTTGGCCCTGCAAATTGGCTTTGACCTTTCATGCCCCTGCCTTTGAGCTTCTCCCCATTCAATTGAAATCACAAAGGAAGAAAAGAGGGCTGGCAAGAGGGAAAGGCCCCTCCTGGCCCAGGCCCAGGTCCCCAGCCACGCCCCCGCAGGCGCATCAAGCCCTCCAGGGTCTGTTTGCACAGTTGGGGTGCTGCACTAGGAATCCCACCTCCGGGAGAAAGGCACCACGAGGTCATCTGTTTACTCTGGGATTAGCGGCTCCCCGCGGGAGTTCTTTCCCTACGAGATGAAAAGAAAGCGGACAATCTGTCAGGTAAACAGGCCGCATTGTTCCCAGCCATGTCGGGGGCCCCTTTGTGGGCCGGGCCTTTGAGATCGGTTGCTCCCTTGCACAGGGAGAGAGCTTACTTAAAGGGAATGGAACGGAATGGGAGGCCCCAGCTGGTGGGCAGGTCGCCTGCTGCTGATACAGGGAGGGACAGAGGGCTTGGACAATTCCGGCTTTTCCTTAGCTGCTCTCCTCGCAAGCCCTTCCTCCCCATGGGTCTCTTGATGAGTCCAACAAGACGGGCACGGAGCCCGATCTCACAGATGGGGAAGCTGAGGCCAGCGGCAGCTTCCCCCCGCACAGAAGAGAGCTCCTGGCATTCCAGCAGGGGGTGGCTGGAAGAAAACCAGGGACCTGGTCTAACCACCTCACTCTTCAGATGGGGAATAGCTGGAGACACAGGAATTGGCAGAGCACGATTTCTGCACTGGAGGCTTCCCCATGTACCCCTGCTGGGTAGCAGGGAACACTTGGGAGCCACGACCATCCCCACCAGTGGGCTGTCAGTTTTATGGATTCCCAGAATATTTAACAGCTGAGTGGATGGGACTGGTCAAGGCTGGCCTGTTCCCTCCCACATCTACCCACAAGGTATCTTCCTGGGAAGCAGGGAAGACAGTGCAAGCCCCGTCCCGGGAGTGCATGAGTGCCTGGGAGTCAGGACTCCTGTATTTGGGTGGCCCTGACTCCAGTTTGCTCTGTGACCTCAGACAAGCCACTCACCCTCCCTGGGCCATCCATCAGACAAGAGGTAAGATACTCTCCAGGGGCTAGCCCTTCCCCTTTGGACCATGAGAAAATTAGGGAGGGCACAGGCGGCATCCATCCATGAGGGCAGGTGGAGGAGGGACTCCCTAAAGCCCTGTCCACCTCTGACTTCCGAGAGGCCTGTGAGGCAGTAGGGGCAGCGCCTGGCCCAGCCACCATCCTCTGGGCAGGGTGCTGCCGTGGGAAGAGAGCACTGTGGTGAGGTGGTGAGAACGTGTGCCCGGGGTCACCCTGACCAGTCCAGTTGCAGCCTCTCACTCACCAGAGGCCCAACCTTGGGCAAGTGACTCAGCCTCTTGGTCAGCGAAATGGCCCACGAGGCCTCCTCAGCCTGGGGGGCTCCACGGCAGAAGTGTTCCAGGAAGGCGGGAGCTGGGGCTGTTCTTGCCGCTGCCAGGAGGTCCTGTCCACCCTCTAGCCTCCCTCTCCCTGACTCCCCGCCACTGCCCATTCCCAGTAAGGCACCTATTCTCTTTGCCACCCTGACGCCAAGTCACTGTTCAGCTTGTTGGCGACAGAGCCGGAAGCATGGAAAAATCTCATGCTACTCCCAAAGTCCGGGGAGAGCTCAAAGAAGGCTGCGTGGAAAAAGGCCCATAGCTGTGGCCAGACAGAGTAGGCCCTGACCAACCACAGAGCCACCTTGACAGGAGCCAGGGCACTGTCCTGAGACGAGCCTCATCCCTGGAGGGCAGCAATGGACCATCCAAATGTCCAAGCCCCATCACCAGCCGGGACTCCAGTGACTCAGAGGCTGTTCTTTCTGAACCCACTCAGCAGGAAGAAAACTGAAGGCCCGAAAGCGCCAGCCACACTATGACCTGGAGGGAGACAGGGTGACAGCACCAAGCTCAGCCTTTCCTCTGAGGCTTCACAGGACTGAATGAAGGCAAACTTCCCAACACTCCAAGCCACAGGATTGTCCTTCCTGCGGCCCTGACTGAGCTGTGATGGGCTGTGTAACCCTGGGTGAGTTACTTGCCTTCCCTGAGGCTTACCTCACCATATATAATAGAAAATGGAGATAAAAGGATGCCCGTTGCACAGGTTTTGGGAAAGATTAAATCACATGTTTATAAAAGTGCCTGGCAAACATCAGTGGCTCCATGCATATTTGCGGCGTTTGAGTCCCCCACGCTGCTTTCATGTCCCCTTTCCCTGCTCTTTCCCTTTTCCCATTAAGCTTCCCATGCCTCCAACTGAAGCTGCAGTGTTGTTGGGGGCCAACATCATGGGAATCACAATGACCATAGTAACTATTTATTGCAAACATACTATGAGCCAGGCCATGTGCTAATAAGTGTTTTATCTCCATTATACAGAGAAAGCAACTGAGGCACAGAACACTTAGATGCCCCTGGCTAGGAAGGGATAGAGTCAGGATTTGAATGAACCCAGTATAGATGCCCTTAGCCATGCTCTCTAGGGCGATAATCAACTCTGATTTACAGAACAAAACTGTGTGCCAGGTTCATCACCTCCTGAATTCTACAAGCTGGGCACTGCGGTCCCTGCCACAGAGAGGAAAAACTTCAACCCAGAAAGACCCAGTGTCCACCACTGAGTGTGTGTGGATGCACGGGAGGTCTGGGTGGTGGCCGACCCGGGCAGCTGGCGGGGAAGGGACTCGGTCCTGCATGCTCTGGGATTCCCTTCCTGCTCGCTACTGCCACCACAGACACATCGCTCCCAGAGAGCTGTCAGGGCCCCGCCAATGGCAGGACCAGGCTGGCCACTCCCTGTGAGCCGGGGAAGGCCTCACTGACGATACACCCTGACACTTCCTTTCCGTCTCCAGGCGCCCACACAAGCTGCCTCCCAGGGGGTTTCCTGCAGTAAGGACGGACAGGGGCTCCAAGGGGCACCCTGGTTGGAAAGAGGGGTGAGGCGTCCTTCCAGGCAGGGGACTGGGGTATGAGCAGACATAGATGGGAGGCCTGGACATCCAAGCAAATTACCCATTACCCCAAATGCCCATCGACCCTTCTCCCCTTCCTGGCTTCTGACAACTGGCTCCTGGAAACAAGGCCAAGACTGCCCCCTGAGGACTGCCATTTGGGGGAATCCCAGCATCTAGGGAACACCTAAAGATGCAGGCACCAAAGGAGAAGGAGTTTCCAGCTGCAGCTGAAACACACCTGGCCCAGAGACTCGTGGCAAACTGGATTCATGTGCCCCAAAGGCCGTCCACACCACGGGTCCTTCCCAACTGCACTGCCACCTGGGCACTCGCCTCCCTGCCAGGCAGCTGGTTCTCCCTGCCCACCGTTTATCATTCTAGAAAGAGCTTCAGGGAAGCAGACACTTACCCGTCTTCCTGCAGCTTCTACCTGTCAGCCATAGAGCAGGGGTGTGGGGGGCACAAGGGTGGCTTCAGTCAGACGGCCTGGGGTCTGCATCCCAGCCGGGGGCATCGAGCTTCCGGGGGTTCAGTTCCTTTGTCTGTAAGGTGGGGAGTATGACAGTCACCCCAGAGGGTTGCTGAGGGGTTCAAATGAGATGATACGAGGAAAGCTTTCAGCCCAGCACCCAGCGCCACAGTAAATGACTTTTTATTATTATTGCTGTTGCTATTTGTTCGTTAGCATCTGCAATGCCTTACAAAGAGCTGAGGGCTCCAATCATACGCCCTCACCTCTGTGACAGTTTAGCTTCTTTAGGCGGAACATACACAGCCCCTTCCTTCAAATACCCACTCTGTGTCCAGGTCTCAGACTCTCACCCCTCTGGCCAGCCTTCACTCAAGTCCCCAGAAGGGAAAATCTGGAGGAGAAGGAGCAGGCCTCTTTTGATTTTGAGGACCAATCTATAGCAGTGAGAGAAGCTTGACCACAGCAAAGAGCAGAATGAGAACCAATCATTACCCAGCGTGGAGAGGCAGAGCTCAGCTCAGAATAATAAACCTTTGTCCTTCCTGAGGATTAAAGCTGCCCAAGGGTAGAAAGGACTGCCTCGGGAGGTAATGAGCTCCCCGTCTCTGGAGGCATTCAAGGTGAATGATCATCCACCAGGGGTGTTACAGAAAGGATTTTCACACTGAGTGGAAAGTTGAACTAAATGACATCAAAGATGTAAGCTCATCACAAAGAAGAAACAAGTTCACTCCTTCCCTCATTCAACACATACTCATTGTTGCATTCCTAGCCACACCTATGTGTGCGCCATTTACTCTCCTGAGCACACAGTTCACACTAAAACAAGAATCTGGTTTTTGGAAGCATTTAAAGAAAACAGCGCTACTTTGAAGTTGCTCTTGACCTTCACTTTTACATCTGTAAAACGGGTGGGGCAATAACAGTGCTTACTTCACAGGACCGGCAGACAGACACCAAAGTGGCCCGGCACACTGTGGGCCTCAGTGAAAGTTGGTTTGTCATTATCATTAGTATCGTTAACATGAGGACTGTAACTGAAATCCTGGAAATATTTCTTTTTCTCTCTCTTTTTTATTTATTTATTTTTTTCTGAAGACCCAAACAACTCAGTATGTACTAAATCAAGTCCCAAGAATCCCACCTAGCTAAAGCCTTCACCCAGAGCAGCGGGGACCAGCTTGGTCTGGAAACCAACGACACACCAGTTCTCGGCCCACATCCAAAGCCAGCCAGCCACCAGAGACAGGTGGTGTCTACATTATCTCCTACATTATCTCCTACCATTGTTTCTCAGAAATGGTATCTAAGGGCCAGTAAAGCCATTTTTCCCTGAAGCAGCTTAATGGCGTTGTAGAGGAAAGGGTGGTTCTAACTGTAAACCCACCTTGGCTTTTCAAATGAGGGGAAAATAGAAACCCATAAGCCCCTCAGAAAATCTGATGTCAGCCGGCTTCTTGCTTCTCTGTTTCAAGTTGCTGGGTACTCATCTGCTGCCCAAATGGGCCAGAATGAGGGTTACCACCAAGAGGGCTTAGGTCAGATCGGGGCCTGTGCCTGCTGTGCCTGGGGGTCTGATAATGGTCTCTAGACTGACACTCAGACCTCGGTGACGCTTGGGGTCTCTAAGGGAGGAGCACATCTGGGACGTTTCGTATGTGGAAGAGCCTGGGCTCGAGTCAGGCCACTTGGCTCCTGGTCCCAGCCCTGCCACTCACCAGCTATGTGACCTTTGCAGGTGACTGAACCTTCCTGAGTCCCCATTTCCTCCTCTGTTAATCAGCACTATTGAGTCCTATCTTTGAAGAGTTGGGAGGATTCAGTGAGGCTGTACTCACTAAAAGCCTGGGACAGAGAAGACCCATGGAGCAGTCACTTCCCTCCACAGAGCTTGCTGAATGGCTGAGCCTGGGCAGTGCTGTGCCTTCCCCTGGCTGGCCCATCCTCCCTCTATCAGGAAAAGTGGGTGGTGGACAGGCACCAAAAGGACACAGAAGACAGAAAGGGTGCTGGGCTGAAGGCTGGGGCCCAGGAGTTAGCCCTGGCTGAGGGATGGGGGCTGGCTTTTTGGGGAGAAGTAGAAAGGGGTTTCTCTGCAGTGCATTTGATGCAGAGCTTTCAAGCACCTTCTGGAGGCCTCAGGGAAGAGTCTGAGCTTTTGCTTGAGGAAACACGGGGAAGCTCATCAGGAGGGGACCGAGGAGTGGGCAAGTCAGCTGCTGAATGCGTGCAGCACTGGGCATGGGCAAGGCTGCTTGGGAGACCTTTGTGAGGACTGACCAGGACCGCCTGTGCTCTGCTCAGGGCATGTGTTGTAAATACGGGAGACTCAGGCCTTGACCCAGGGAACATGGGACTCAGATGCAAATTCAATAGTCCTCGAATTTCAGTGAACTCAGTGTTGCTTAGAGAACTGCTAAAAATACAGCAGACCAAGACTTTCACTTCTGAAAGGTGAAAAGAAGAAGGTGCCCTGGCTTTGGGACCACAGAACCCAAGAAACAAGATGGTGGTGAGTTGCCTGGGTTTTATTTTGCCTCATAAATTCCAGACTAGGAGCTAAACAAGTCAGCAACTGAGAAACACCAAAGAACACAGGTGGAAAAAAGAAAAAAGTCCTGATACGGTTTGGATCCATGCCAAATCTCATGTGGAATTGCAATCTCCAATGTTGGATGTGAGGCCTGATGGAAAAAGGTGACTGGGTCATGGAGGCCGAATTTATCTCATGAATGCTATAACACCATCCCCTTGGTGCTGTCTTCATGATAGTGAGTGAATTCTCACGAGATCTGGTTGTTTAAAGGTGTGTGTCACCTCACTCTCTGTTGCTCCTACTCCCACCATGTGACATGCTGGCTCCATGTTTGCCTTCCGCCATCATTGGAAGCTTCCTGAGGCCTCCTCAGGAGTGAGCAGATGTCGGTGCCATGCTTCCTACACAGCCTTCGGAACTGTGAGCTGATTAAACCTCTTTTCTTTATAAATTATCCAGCTGCAGGTATATTCCTTTAGAGCAATGCAAGAACGCCCTAACATATGCCCCAAAGGAAAAACAAAGGAGAAGCCTAGCAAGGCAGAAAACTTTTAGTCAATAACCACTCCACTCTAGTCAAACAACAAAGAAAAAATAGGGCCCCACCCTAAACCCATCATCAATAGCTGAATGGTAGCCTAGATTTCTACCCAAGCTATATGCAGGAGCCTCAATACCCCACTGGGTGGTGTCAGAGAAGGCCCAGTGGGGAGCCAGCACTTTTCCTTCCCCTTGAGATGTTGTCATGAATTCTCTATTGCTTTCTAGTTTGATTCCATTGCCACTGGAGGAGACATTCTGTAGGATTTGAATTATTTTAAATTTGTTGAGGTTTATGGTCCAGGGTATAATCTATCCTGACATATATTCTTTGAGCATTAAAAAATAATATGTATTTTGCTGCCTTTAGGTGGTGTGTTTTATAAATGTCAATTGGATCCTATTGGTTGATAGTGTTGTTGAGTTATTCTTGCTGATTTTCTGTTTAGTTGTTCTATCCATGGTTTCATGATGGAGTGTTGAAATCTCCAACTATAATTGTAGATTTGTCTTTTTCTTCTTTCAGTTGTTTTTGTTGCACTTATTTTGCAGCTCCATTGCTATGCATTTTTTTTTTTTTTTTTAGACAAGAGTCTTGCTCTGTTGCCCAGGCTGGAGTGCAGTGCCGCAATCTCCGCTCACTGCAAGCTCCGCCTCCTGGGTTCACGCCATTCTCCTGCCTCAACCTCCCAAGTAGCTGGGACTACAGATGCCTGCCACCACGCCTGGCTAATTTTTTGTTGTTTTTTTTTTTTTAGTAGAGACGGGGTTTCACTGTGTTGGCCAGGATAGTCTTGATCTCCTGACCTCGTGATCCACCCGCCTCAGCCTCCCAAGGTGCTGGGATTACAGGTGCTATGCATGTTTAAGATTGCTATGCGGTTTTGGTGGATTGAACTTTTTATCATTATGTAATATCCCTCCCTGTGTCTGGAAATATTCTTTGCTCTGAAATACTTTATCTGATACTAACATAGCCACTTCTACTTTCCTATGATAAATGCTTTCATGTTTATCCTTTTGCATTCTTTTACTTTTAACTTACCTGTTTCTTGCTTATAACATACAACTGAGTTGTGTTTTAGAATGCACTCTACCAATCTCTGTCTTTTTAATGGCTGTATTTAGACCTTTCATGTTTAATGTAATAATATTTTGGACTTAATTCTATCATTTTATTTTTGTTCTCTGTTAATACTCTGTTTCTCAGATGTCTGTTTTCTATTACCATCATTCCTGGAATGAAAAGAATGTTCCTGGGTCACTCACTGGAACATTTTTTAGAATTCCATTTTGATTTATTTGCAGTGTTTTTGAGTATATATCTTTTTGTATAGCAATTTTAGTAGTTCCTGTAGGTATTATACTTTATATACATAACTTATCACCATCTATTTGTATCATCAGTTTATCAGTTTGAGTGAAGTATAGAGACTTTACTTACCTTTACATCCTGTTTGTAAATGTCTTAAATTTTTCCTGTAAATACATTTAGAACCATACCAGACAATGTTATAGTTTTGCTTCCCTCATCAAGCATAATTTAGAAAACACAAGAGGAGAAAGAAAGCTCATTATATTTATTCATGTTTTTGTTTACTATGTTCTTCCTTCCTGATGTTTCAAGATTCCTTACTTTATCATTTTCTTTCTGTTTAGAGAAATTCCTTTAGCCATTCTTTTAGGGTAGATGCGTTGATGACAAATTCTCTTAGTTTTTCTTCATCTGGAAATGTTTTGATTTCCCCTTTATTCCTGAAGGATATTTTCACTGGGTATAGAATTATGGGTTGACAGTTCTTTTCTTGTAGCACTTAAAATATATTGTGCCACTTCTGGCTGCTATAGTTTCTGATGGTAATTCTACTGTCATTCAAATTGTTTCTCCTCTATAGTTAAGGTCTCATTTTTCCCTGACTGCTTTCAAGATTTTTTTTGTCTTTAGTTTTCAGAAATTTAATTATAATTGGCATTGATTTTTTTTTTTCAATCTGAGATTGTCTTAGTAGCTCAGGATGTTATAGCAAGATACCACATACTGGCTGGCTTAAACAACAATTTGTTTCTCACAGTAACTCTCAGAAGCTGAGAAGTCCAAGACCACGCCACCAGCAGATTCAGTGTCTACTGAGGGCCTGCTTCCTGGCTCATAGACAGCAGTCTCCTCACTATGTCTTCACATGTTCCTCAGAGACAGAAAGCAAGCTATGGTGGAACACTTGTAAGGACACTAATCCCATTCATAGTGGTGCTACCCTCATGACCTCATCTAATCTTAATTAGCTCCCCAAAGCCCTACCACCTAACACCATCACATTAGGAGGCAGGGTTTCAACCCATGAAATTTGGGGAACACACATTCTGTCTATGACAAGGATTTTGTCATCTTCTTGATTCTGTAGACTTGTCTTTTGCTAAACCTGAGCAGTTTTTGGCCATTATTTCTTTGAGTAATTTTTTCAGCCCCATCCTCTTGCTCTTTTTTTTCTGGAATTCCAACAACAAAAGTGTTAGAACTGCCATACAGTCCCACAGGTCCTCAAGGCTCTGCATTTTTTGTTTCTTTAGTCCATTTTGTCTCCATTATTCAGATAGGTTCTACCACTGAGTTCACTGATTCTTTCCTCTGCCACTTCCCTTCTACTGTTGAGCTCATCCACTGAGTTTTTTTAATTTCAGTTATTCTCTTTTTCAGTTTGAAACTTTTCCATTTGGCTCTTTTTCATAGCTTTATTTCTTTGCTGAGGCTTGCCATTTTTAAATTTGTTTCAACTGTGTTTGTAATTGCTTACTGAAGCATTTTTACCATGGCTGCTTTAAAATCGTTGTCAGATTATTCTAACATCTCTCTCATCTTGGTGTTGGCATCTATTGAATGTCTTTTTTCATTCATCTGAGATCTTCATGGTTCTCAGTATAATGAGAAATTTTTTATTGAAACCTGAACGTTTTTTAAATCATTTGTTTTAGTTGGCTTTCTCTGATACCACTCTATCAGCGGCAGTCAGGGGCAATACCTTGTTACCACCAGGTGGAGATAGAAGTCCGGGTTCCTCACTTGGCCTCCAGTCGTGGGGTGGGAGTTCTGTCTTCCATGTAGTCTTCACTGCTACTGAGGTGATGGTGGCATCATTGTCACAGAGAATGTGAAAGTCATGATTTTCCAGTAGGCATCCTCTGGCATCACCCCAGTGTGGGGAAGGGGAAGAAAGTGAGGCATCTCTTTATGGATGAGTGGGAATGAAAGTCCCAGCCCTCACTAGACCTTCTCTAACACCACTCAGACAGAGTGTTGGGGTGCCCTATTACAGCCTTGCAAGAGTGCTAGTCTAAAGGCCCCTTGGCCTTTGCTACAGGGCTGGAGATGGAACCACATTTTTCTTCTGTGATGTTTGGCTGGAGTAGGGGGTTACTGTCAAAAATTTTTCCATCTTAAACCAGATATTGCATGTTCTCACTTGTACATGAGAGTTAAATGATGAGAACACATGGATACACAAAGGGAAACAACACATACTGCGTGTGTGTGTTTGAAGGGTGGAGGGTGGGAGAAGGGAGAGGATCAGGAAAAATAACCAATGGACACTAGACTTAATACCTGGGTCATGAAATAATATGTACAACAAACCCCCATGACAAACATTTACCTATGTAATAGGTACCACTGAACTTAAAATACAAGTAAAATAAATAAATAAGAAAAATAGAAAACAGGCTGGGCATGGTGGCTCACGGCCGTAATCCCAGGACTTTGGGAGGCCAAGGCAGGGCAGATCACGAGGTCAGGAGTTCAAGATCAGCCTGGCCAATGTAGTGAAATCCCATCTCTACTAAAAATACAGAAGTTAGCTGGGTGTGGTGGTGGACACCTGTAGTCCCAGCTACTCGGGAGGCTGAGGCAGGAGAATTGCTTGAACCCGGGAGGCAGAGGTTACAGGGAGCTGAGACTGTGCCATTGCACTCCAGCCTGGGTGACAGAGTGAGACTCCATCAAAAAAAAAGAAGAAGAAGGAAAGAGAAAGAAAGAAGAAAGAAAGAAAGAGAGAAAGAAAGAAGAAAGAAAGGAAGAGAGAAAGAGAGAAA
>NC_045444.1:2476876-2545342 GCF_002776525.5 Piliocolobus tephrosceles | reverse complement strand
TTTGTTTTGTTTTGTTTTGTTTTGTTTTGTTTTTTGACTGTGCCAGTTAGGGTTTCTGGGTTGGAGGGCTCTTTATCTCCACGCCTGAGATATATGAGGCAAAAATAAAACCATGGGACTTACCACCACGTCATCCAGAGGTCCCTGGCCAGTCTGCCACCTTCTCTCCACATTTCAGAATCCTCTTATGTTACCCAGGAGGCAGAGGTGGGAGGATCACTTGAGCCCAGGAGTTTGAGGCTGCAGGGAGCTGTGATTGTACCACTGCGCTCCAGCCTGGGCAACCAAGTGAGACCCTGTCTCTAAATAAAGATATAGATAAAGATTCCTGCCATGCTTCCCCCTCACTTCCTCTACCTCCTGCCTGGCCCTGGTGCTTCCCTGTGTGGCCCCGTATGGCACACCGTCCTCCTGAGAACCGTGAGTCATAATCTTTTTAGTGGCTGTCATCTCCTGATTTCCTGGCCTCACTATACCTGAGTAATAATATCACCCATATTTTAAAACAACAGTCCTTTCAATACTCATGAAAGAGACCAGGCGCAGTGGCTCACGCCTCTAATCCCAGCACTTTGGGAGGTTTACATACCATGTCCGGGGTTTTTTGTTATACTTAGCAGGAGGAATTGGGTGAGTGCCTCTACCCCATTTTCCTCTGCAGGAGGGTCTCAAGGCCCTCCTGTCTCCTGTGTTATTTTTATATGCACTCTTTTTTTTTTTTTCAGCATTATATTTTTTCTGCCTCAACCCTGAAGTCAACCACTTCTTCAAGGAGCCCTGGTTCCTTTTACTGGAGAATTCAATTTAGAAGCCAAGTCCTGTGTGCTACATGTGCTCATTGCAATTGCTTCTAGGACCTCATAGCGGACAGAGTTAGGAAACACATGTTTGTACACTAACCCACATATACACATGTGTTTACATTTATTTCTGTCTCTCTGTGTGTGTGTGTGTGTGTGTGTGTGTGTACAGAATTCATTCTCCAATCCAACATCACAGGGTTCATTATAGCATTTTCCTTTTGATTATTTGTAGGTTCTTTCTCTGAAATGAGACACCTGGCTTCCAATATCTACAATAGTTTTACTTATTTGTTCAACCCTAGCATACATGTACAGTAGTTTCAGAATACTAATTTGTACCCCTGTGAGAAACAAATTTACCAGCTAGAAGGCAATGTTTGTGAACAGTCCTTTTTTACTTAGCCTTACAGTTGCCAAACAAAACACTCTTTTCCAACGTTACTGAGGCTGCCTCCTCGTTCCTCACCTCCTTCGGTGTTACTCACTTGTGATAAAGCGTGATTCACTGGTCACATCTGCATTCCATTTTGGCTCCCCCACCCCCACACTGTAGGTTTTTTTTTTAGTTTGCATAGTGTAAAATTCACTCTCAGTGGCATATAGTTCTGTAGGTTTTAGCACGTACTCACAGTCATGCATCCAACCCCCACCGCATCAAACAGAACAGCTCCATCACCCTCAAACTTCCCTCGCCAGGCTCCTTTGTAGTCAGCCCTTTCTCCCGACTCTGGCAACCACTGATTTTCTTTGTAGTCCACTGGTTTTATCTTTTGCAGGATGTCATATAAATGGAGTCATACAATATGTTGTCTTTTCTTTCTGGCTTCATTCACTTAGCAAAATGCATGTAAGATTCATCCTTGTTGTTTTGTGAATCATCAGTTTCTTCCTTCCTGTTGCTGAGTAGCATGCCATCCTATGGATGTGCCAGGGTTTGCTTCTCTGTCTCCTTTTGAAGGGCCTCTGGATTGTTCCCAGTTTTTGTTGATTATGAATACAGCTGCGGTAAATGCTCACATGCAGGTTTTTGTGTGGACATAAGTCATTTTACTTGGGCAAATATCTAGAAGTGAAATGACTGGATCATATGGTGTGTTTTGTTTTGTTTTTTAAGAAGCTTTCAAGCTATCTTCCAAAGTGGTTGTACCTTTCTGCGGTCCTCCTGGTAATGTATGAGAGAGCCAATTGTTTCACATTCTTGTCAGCCCTCAGTATGGTCAGGTTTGCTCGTGTATTTCAGGTATCCTCACAGGGGTGTAGTGGTATCTCATTGTGATAGTAATTTACATATCTCTGACAACTCATTATGTTGATCATCTTTTTGTGTGCTTATTTGCCAACTGCTTATCTTCTTTGCCCACCTGTCTGTTGTTTTTTGTTTGTTTTCGAGACAGGGCCTCTGTCCATCACCCAGACTGGAGTGCAGTGGCATGATCTCCAACCCCTGGGCTCAAGCAATCCTCTCATCTCAGCCTCCTGAGTAACCAGGACTACAGGTGCACCACCACACCTGGCTCATTTTTGTATTTTTGTGGAGACGTGGTTTCACCATGTTACCCAGGCTCGTCTCAAACCAGGGAGACTAGATTTGACCCTGGCTGTGTCTCCTCTGACAACCATCCTTGTGGCCCAAGTGCAGCAGTGGAGCTGAGGTGGAGGGATGGGGCACAGCGAGGATAGAAGCTTCTCTGCAGAAACCCTGCTTTTCCCGCTATCTTCTGGCTATCTTCTCCACCCTGGCCAAGCGGAATTCCTTGCAGCAGATCATGTTGGCTATTTTCAGGTCTCCTACTATGACTTGGTGGGGTTGAGGAATTTCCTCTTGGCCAGGGCCCCAGGGTGACTCGTCACCTGCAGTGAAGATGCCATGCCTCATCAGAGCCACATTCAGGCCACCCCCTGTATGTGGGCCCAGACAGACTCTAAGCTTGACTGATACCCTGGTACAGTTGCTGTGGCCTCATGGCCTAATTCACACAGCTATGGACAAGCCACGTCTGAAAGCTTTCCAGTAAGCAGTGGGACAGACTCTTGTGTTGAAAGAACATGGGCTGCCACATGATCTTCTGAACTGCCGCACATGTTGTGATGTGAGGTGGAAGCTTTGTCATTAACGGGACGTGGTTATGTGCCTAGGGCCACGGTGACCACCTGCTCAGTCATCTGTAAATGCCGGTCTGTGAATTGTCCCCATTCTCCACCAAAGACAATCCATGCGTGCATTCATTCATTGATTCATTGATTCCACAGCCCCTGCCTGGGGCCAGGCATGTGGGATGAGGGTGGGGGACTCAGAGGAGGTAAGATCCAGGACCGCTCACAGGAAGCTCAACATCCAGTGCAGACCCTGTCCCCCCAGCAGGACGCACTCAAAGATCACTGTGACTGGCCCGAACACTCATGTAGAGAAGGAGGCATTGGCTAGGGGTGGGGGTGGGAGTGGAGGGTGAAGGGGTCTCCACAGGAGGGCCCCACTTCACCTTCCTCACTGTGACTTGCTGACTCCCCGTCTCAAACCTTACAGCCAAGTGAGGCCAGGGCCGCCTGGCTCACAGCTTTCCAGCCCCTATCCCAGCAGGCAGCTGGGACCCATGCTGCCCTGCACCCTCCAAATGCCCACAAGAAAGCCCAGGGCTTCACTCACTTGCTGCACAATCGTGATTGTGTCACCTTTGTCTCTGGACCTTCTAGAAAAAGGACGGCGGGATTGAATACCCCCGAGTTTAGAGCTCCATGCTAAACAAAGTCACAGTAAAGTGCAATGATCTGGTAAGGGGGGAAGAGAGGCTGTCTTTTCAGACACTCTTTTTCCCTCCCTCTAATGAATGCAAGAACAATTCTTAACCCAGGGGAGCGGGGAGCCGACCTGTAAACCGAATCCTCCACGGCCAGCTTGGGCTGTGACTTCATTCATTCAAATCACCCACCAAGCACTGTTTTATATTAGAAATACAGCAGTGAACATATCCTCTCTTCCTCTTTTCCTTAGACCTGCAGGGCCTGAAGAGGCAGCCCCACATCGGAAGAGGCAAGAAGTTAATGAGAAAATTACAAAATTTACATACAGGGGCAAGAGCCCAGCTACACACATCTGCGGTCAAAAGCAGATCTCATCCAAATAAAGTGCCACCCTCACTCTTCGAGGCAGGGTGCGATTGAAGCACTGTCCCTCTCATGCTGGCTGTGGCCCTGACATCTGTACCTGCCGTGTTTGGGAGGTACTGGCTCCTTCCTATGCAGGAGGTGGCGGGGGGAGCTCAGCTTTGTGGCACTGCCAGCCGACCTCCAGTCCTGGAGGGCGCCCCTGTGTGCTACAGCTCAGCTGCTGGTGGAGAACGCGCCCTGACCTGGCACCTGTGGAGCTGGGCTTGGCTCTGTGCGCTGAAGAGTACTTCCTGCTTCAGAGAGGGCCCTTGCGCCTGCCTGGGCAGTGGGGATGGAGTGAAAGTGGGGAGAAGCTCTTCTTGTCCTGGTGCGGGGCTCCCAGGCCCCTTTCTATCCAGAATCTCATTTCTGACCAACACTGAGGTCCACAGGCCTTCTGTGCTGCCCTGCCAGGAGGCCACTGGGGGACAGAGGACAATTCTCTGCTGGAATTCCAGCCATGGCGCCCTGAACCCCATTGCCCAAATCCCCTTCTATGGCCTTGGGCAATGTGTTTTTTGCAGGATTGGACTAATGATACGAACGTTCAAGTTAGTTCCAAACAGTAGCAACACAATAGAACCTTCCCTTCTTCCCCATCTTCCAGGACCACGCTAGCCCTGCTGAGCAGGCCTGCTTTCCCAGAAACTCCAAGTCTCCCCACATTCTATTCTTTGCCGTTTTCTCCCTATTTTCTTCCAGGCCCCTCCTTCTGGAGGCCAGGAGCCTCATACTATTCAGGTTCTTGCTGCCAAGAGTCAGATGGGTCACTTCCCTGAGGATCCCAGGCTTGGGCCCAACACCATCTAAAGACTCTCTCTTGTAGCCTGGAGTAATTTCCACACAGGCCACAGAGACTTCACACATTCCAGAACCAGGCAGATTTTCAGAAATGGGAGCTACCATTGGCTGGTGCATCATCTCATGGCTCTCTGACCCACACAAGCTGAACAGCCTCCAGCCTCACTGGTGACACCCTGCTGGCACTGAGGGCCAAGACAGAATGGTTCTGAGCTGCCTCTGCGTGCCTGAAGACCTCAGCCTGCTGCCCGCTGTCGCAGTAACTCAGGGAGTCCCCAGCCCTCAGCAGCACACCTGCCCTGTTCCTCCACTTAGACTCCTCATCAAGGGTCTTTGTCCACCCCTCATGCAGACCCCTTTGCCGTGAGTGTTGCAATGTCCACACCAGAGTGCTGTCCCCACATGCTCCCGTAGTACCCTGTGTCCCGCCAAGCCCCCCACACCCTGACTCTACCTCTATATCCACCTGGCTTTTAAACCGGAGTCCTCCCCACATCCCTTCAGGCCTCAAATGTCCCAGAGGACTCACCAGGTGGTGAACTCTACAAATCCCTGTTGGGCTCCCTGATAACTGAGTTGAATATTATTTTACAGATAATGAAACTGAAACAATTTTTTTTGAGACAGGGTCTCATTCAGCCTCAAACTCCTGGGCTCAAGCAATCCTTCTGCCTCAGCCTCCCACGTAGTTGAGACCACAGGCACGCACCACCATGCCCAGCTAATTGTTTTAATTTTTTTGTAGAGATAGGGTCTCACCTCGCTGGTCTCAAACTCCTGGGCTCAAGTAATCCTCCCACCTCAGCTTCCGAAAGTGCTGGGATCACAGGTATGAACCACTGTGCCCGGCTGGAAGCAATATTTTAAAACCTGGAATTCAAGTGACAGGACACCAGCTGTGGAATATACACTAAGCAAGAGGAATGGCAAGAGAAGAGATCATCCCGACCACGTTGATGGGCTGGATGGAGCAACTTCCGCAGGAACGAGGCACCTTGGAGGCCTCTGCTGGCTGAGAGCAGCATCCTGACCAGACGGCAAGCCCCAGAGGGTCTGGGGGGATCCAAACCCACTCCTGCACAGGTTTGCTGTGAATCAGGTGGGAGGGAGGGAAGACGGGAACGAAGGTGAAGGAGGCCCTGGGGCCCGTGAGCATGAACTTGGAGTGCTGAACACTTGCCTACGTGACATCATCAGCTGGGCAGGGGACACCCTGCCGTCTGCCTCCCTGAATTCACAACTGGAAAGTGATCCAGGTCATGCAGACTCACTCCCGTGCACTCATTCATCTCACTCCGAGCACTCGTTTCCCGGCTCCACTTGCTACTTCCTTGCAGGTCTTGGGCACCAATTCTAGACTCCTGGACCCGGCAGGCTCTGGGAGAAGGGTCCTGCTCTGAACCACACAGGGACAGGGGCTTTCTCCAGGTCACCAGCTTCATTTGGCAGATGAGTGAAATATGGCTCAGAGATGCCCGGAAACTTGGCCAAGATCACAGAGCTGACAATGGGCAGAGCAGGGATGGGAACAGGGTCTGCCTGACCCCAAAACCCCACGCCCTTCCCAGAGCATCCATGGCCTCACACGGGCCCTGCCTTTCTCGGCCTGCTTCAACCTCCTTGGCCTCCCACATGGCATTCACCAATCTGCCTGCTTGACCAGGCCTCCCCTGCCTTTCTCAATCATGTCACACTTTAAGCCCAACTCCTTCAGGAAGCCCTCCTAGCTGATCATAACAGGTATTAGATACTGATACTCCACACACACACACACACACACACACACACACAAACCACACACACACATTCCACCCCCCGATTATACACAATCCTGCATTATTTTCCAAAAGTTTCTCCTATTAAATCACTCCCCTGAATTCTACCAGGTATCTGTAATAACAGTGGGCATACAGCAACTAGTCCGTAACAATTCTTTGGACTTGATCTAAAATTCAGCCCCTTTCTTCTGCCACCTTCTTGCATCAAGGACTTCAGCTTGAAACCAAGGCAGGCATGAAGAGGAGCCAATTTGGGGCTGCAGTCTAAGTGCCTTTACCCGACAGCTCCACATGAAGAGACCAGCCAGGGCTCCTTGCTGCTGGCCAGGAGGCCTCAGGAGGGAAGGCTGCATGCCAGGGATCTGAAGTCGGGGAGGCCCTCGGTGAACACTAATTATGATGACGACGTAAACATCACGTCTCAAAGGCACTATCTGAGACTCCAAGGATAAATGAAGGTTGGTGAGCAGCGGAGAATGGGTGGCTGGTGCTCTGAGCTGTGCTAGCCCAGCGCTGAGGCCTTGGACTGGCCCCTCGCCTCCCTGCCTTCGCTTCCTCCTGCTGGATTCCACATCCTCCAGATCCCAGCCTGGGTGTGCCATGGCTTTCCTAGGAACCTCCCTCGGGCCTGCTGCATCAGGGATGCGGGGGTGGAACTACCAACCATGACTGCAGTCTGGCTGCAGGGGGCCTGGCGTGGTGCCCAGAGCTCCCCTGGGCAGGTGAGTGGGCAGCAATCAGGTGTGCAAACCCGCCGGCTGGGGCTGCAGCCTCATGCGTTTGTGTTCATAACCAACTCAGGCAGTTTTCGGTTTCATGTTTTCCTTCCTTTTCCCTTGAGGGGCACCTCATACTGGGAATCCCAATGCCTTCGCCAGGGGCTCTCACGCGAGGAAGGACTGTGAGCAGTTCTGTTTTTATGGCTGGGCCCTGCCTGGCCCACGGCACCAGGCTGGGAGTTCCTGCAGGTCAGGACCCCACCTGATCCGCTCCAGAGAGCTCAGCAAATGCTGGGCTGCTGCTCTACGTGACACATTTGAAGTTTATAATTCATTTCCAAAGTAACATAGACTCGTTAAAGAAAATTTGGAAAATGCATAAAAGCAAAAATATAATATAGTATCGTCTAATAGGCATCACCTGTAATTCCACCAGCTCTAGATGTCTGCTTCTCACATTCTGGGATCTTTTCTTTCAGGCTTTTCTATGCCTCTATACTTTAAAAAACAAACAAATAAACGAACACCAAAGCGGATTATATTAAGCACTGTTTTGATACCTGCTAAGCCGAGGCAGCTCTGTGTGATACTATTCCCCTAAGCCTTTAAGTATTCCTCATGTTTTCTAGCAATTACCCAGAGTGAAATCATACAACATCCCCTGAGGTAGCTAATCAATCCCCCTTGCTGGGCATTGGAGTCGTTTCTAATTTTCATTATTTTACACAATACTCCCCAGCCACGGTTGTAGCTGCATCCTTGCGGTCCTCCTCGGAGCCAGATTAAGAACCAAGGGGCCTCCAAGCACTGCAATTATTTGGTACAGTCTCGCAACAAGGTGCACTATTAAATACAAGGGTTTTTCTGCTTTGCTTGAGGTATTACATTAATTTTCAAATGTATTTCTTGCTTTTGGGGGATAGCCCTGCTCTGCTGGCACTTCCAGTATAGGCTGGTTCTTTCTGATGTCACTTCATAGCTATGACTATTACCTCTGGGTAATTTTAAGGAGAAGAAATACCAGGGCCAAGGGTTCTCCAAGTGTAGGGCTTTGTGGTCCACTGCATCTGTCCCGCTCACCACAGAATCCATCACCTGTCACACACCTGCACTTAGTAACCCTCTGTTGAATAATGGATTGTTGCCAAATGTCCCTCCCCCCGCCCCCACTTGACTGTGCAATTGAAATGGTATGCAATGGGACAATACGTGAATCAGGGGTATGACGATCTTGGGACAGATGTCTTAGGCCCTCAGGTGTGCCTGAACCCAGAGAATTTGGGGCAAGGGCAGACTGTCCCTGTTCCCGTGTGATTGGAGGGTGCTGCTCTGAAAGTCCCAAGCTGCAGAGCTGGGAGTCCCAACACTGCAGAGCCAAGGACTTGGGGCCCACACAACCTGAGGCAGAAGTGGCCTGGCTACCACCTGGCTGCATGGCCTGAAGCGGCTTCCTCTCCCCTCTGGATTCATTTTCCACATTTATAAAATGTGCACAATGCAACATGCAGCTTCTCTTTCTGTGGCTACTACTGTCCCTGGGTGTGACCCCAGCTGCCTCTTTGACAGCTCAGGGGCTCAGGCTCCAGCAGGAAACACATCTGGGGCCCTCCGCATGGTGGCCAGGCTGGTGTGACCTGGTGCTAACCTGGTCTTCCAGCTTCATCTTCTGCAGTGCCCTTCCCAAAGGTCAAAAGCAGGCTGGTCACACAGCTGCCCCCACTGCCTGGCAGGTCCGAGGCTGGCCACTCTTCTGTCCAAGGTGACCCCACCTGCCTGCCTTGGAAATCCTGTCCATCCTTCCACATCACCCCTTGCTTGGCAGAGCCTTTCTGAAAGCACCCTTTCAGGGTAACTGGTTTGCATTTTATGCCATGGCCCCTGTGACAGCATCCCTGGTGAGTGTGCAGGTGTGTCACCTCTCTTTGAAGCAGTAGCCATGGCTGGGTTCCCTGGCAGGGGCTGAATGACCAAGAATGATGGGGGAGGGTAGTGTGCCGGGGTTTGCTTTTGTCTGTTGTTTTCCCAAACCGATCCCACTGACACCACAAAGCCAGAAGCCCAGAAACGCACACAGAACTGAAGACCCAAGGGTAGAAGATTCTCAGCCACCAAGACCTCACTCGTGGTGGAAATGTGCAGAATTTTGAGATGTGGGCAAAGCCATTGCCAGGCCCCTCCCAGAACTATGCCCTGAGCTGGGACAAGCCCCTCACTTTCCCTGTGCACACTCTACCTGTTTCCCTCTTGAAACAGGCCCTTCTTTCAGGCCAGCTTGGCCTTCTCATCTCTGCAGGAGTATCTGCCCACATGGCCACCCCTCTCATTAAGACTGACTGCCCCAGCCACCCTGCCCACCCAGTGCCAGCCCACCTGGCACAGCAAATTAACTCAGGAAGAAATCCTCAACAGGCAGCTCCCATGCCCTTCTTCTACGAAACCATCCCTGACTACTTTGGCCCTTCGAGACCTCTTCCTCCCCCAGTCCCTGAAAGCAGCTAGTCTTTACACGACGCTTGTGTGGTATTTATCAATTAATGTACCATATTACAAGATTGGGGTTATTTTCCCCATTTTGTCTAAGAAATGCATGTTTGATGGTAAAAACGGGGTTGGACAGAGGTGGACGATGTACCAGGATGACCAGTGGGGAGCTCCGGACCAAAACAGCTGAGCCTCCAGGCACACTACTGCAACCTGTTGCTGGCAGGCCCAGCAAGGCTGTGGCGTTGGATGAGGTGGCCCTCCACAGTGGAGGCCTCCTGGGAAATTGACAGCTCGAGCTGTATGCTGGCCTTACTCCCTGTAGCTCGGCAGCAAGGCCTTCTATGGCAGAGGCAAGGCTCTTGGTGACACGTGTCATGTCCACCACAGACAGGAAAGGAAGATTTTAAAACAACTAGGGGCCGGGTGCGGTGGCTCATGCCTGTAATCCCAGCATTTTGGGAGACCGAGGAGGGCAGATTACTTAAGATCAGGAGTTCAAGACCAGCCTGGCCAACATGGTGAAACCGTATCTCTACTAAAAATACAAAATTAGCCGGGTGTTGTGGTGCACACCTGCAATCCCAGTTACTGTGTAGGCTGAGGTGGAACCCGGGAGGAGGAGGTTGCAGTGAGCTGAGATCGCACCACTGCGCTCTAGCCTGGGGAAGAGGCAAGACTCCATCTCAAAAATTAAAATTAAAATTAAAATAACAACCGGGGAACAATTTTAGCACTCAGTTCAGGGATTGCCAAACTATGGCTCCCAAGCCAAATCCAGCCCCCTGCCTGTTTTTAAAAATGAAGTTTTATTGGGACACAGTCACGCTCTTTTTCTCTGGTGGATGTCTGTGGTCTTTGGCTGCTCTGGTGCTACAAAGGCAGAGGTGAGTTGTTTTGAGAGAGACCACATGGCCCACAAAGACAAAAACAGCCACAAACTGGCCCTTTACAAAGTGTGCTGACCCCTGCTCTAGTTGACTCCTTTGGGGATGGAAGCCTAGCTCATGATGATTCCTTTGGGAGTTCACACCACACACACCACACACACACAGGCATGCACATGCCCAGCACACAGCATCACTGCCCTGCTGCATTTAGTGTTCTGGCCGTCGTTCATTGGTCTTGGAGAATGCACTTGACTCAGACTGGACCAATCAGATTCTTTGTCACAGAAATGCGAAACCAAGCATGGACCAATCAGATTCTTTGTCACAGAAATGTGAAACCAAGCATCAGGTACTTGATGGCCTTGCTGGATGGGAAAGATCACAGCTCCTCTTGCCCAGGTCTCCAGAGCTGCCCTGATTCCAACCCTTCCTGATGTTCTAACCCCAGCTCCGCCCTTCTTACTATATGAACTTGAGCCCAAGGCCAGAGCGAGCCTCAGTTTTCTTATCTAGCACAGGAGGAGACTAAACTGAGCTCAAAGGGTCACTGTGAGGGTGAAATGGGAGGATGCACATAAAGTGCCCAACATGGCCACTGGCACCTGTTAGGTGCTAAAAATGGGAGTAGCATTTGATGAAACATGCAGCTCCTCTTTCTGTGGCTACCATTATTATTATTTCTGTGGCAGCAGCAGCACTAATAGTAGTTGCACTCGTCATAATAATGTTATTATTTTTGGCATCGCCAACGGCCTGTTTGTCTTCCCTGTCTGGGTCCCTGAGCAACACTTCCAAGTCTGTATATCAGAAAGTGACCCCATTACCTCGCCATCTCTGGTAGCCAGCCTCCAAAGTGGCCAGCCTCCTGTACTGCAGTGCTGAGTACTCTCCTCTCACGGTGAATCAGATCTGGCTTACTGGACCGAGTGAGTATGAGGGAGTCTCCTGGATCTCACAAGGGGAACCAGCCGCCATCTCATGAGGACACTCAAGCAGCCCCGTGGAGAGGCCCAGTGGGGAGAACCTGAGGCCTCCTGCCAACACCCAGCACTGCCTTGGGAGCTGTGTGAGTGCACCACCTCAGAAGCTGATCTTCCAGCCTCGGTCAGGATTTCAGGTGACCGCAGCCCTGGCCAACATCTTGATTTAACCCCACGAGAGACCCTAAGCCAGGACTACACAGCTAAGCTGCTTCCAATTTTCTAACCCACAGAAACTGGGAGTCATATAAAATGTTGATTGTTGCTTTCAGTCACTACATGTTGAAGTAATTTGCCACAGCAAACTAACACACTATATAAACCTGTCTGTCCTAACACGCCCTTGTTCCGGGGAATGCCATTCCCTTCCTCCTCACCCTGACAGCTCACACACTGCAGTCTCATTTCTTTGCTGCATCCAATCTGCTGATTGGACCCCAAGGGGTCTCTTGATGTCATCCTCTGTTCTCTGGTCCCATAACTCTTGGAGCAATAACAGCCTTTTACTGGGCACTCATCGTGTGACAAAGTACCTGCTTCATGCCCTGTTTTTGGTGCTGAGTTTGCTCACAGAAAGTCACAACTGGAAGAAATAGGTTTGTTGTTCCTTTCTAGAGCTGAGACACCTGAGACTCTGAGATGCTCAGTAACTTGCCTGAGTGCCCAACCCCTCCCCAGCAAGTTAATCAGGGAATCAAACTAGAACATCGTTTTGCCCCAAAGCCCATGTGCTTTCACCAGTGGGCACCGAGGCAAGGCAGCTCAGCTCTGGCTAAAATGCAGATCCAACCATCTGTCCTGCCCTGCTCAAAAGCCGACAAGAGTCCCCCACCCCAGTGCCCCTGTCCTGTCCATCCTTCCAAGCTCAGGTCAGTTGCTGCTCCTTGTGCCTGACACCTCTCGTTGAACACCATTTTCTCTCCTGGTAATGACCCATTTGCTCTTGGTTTAGAGGTGGTGGTGCACACACTCCATCCCCCACAGGAGACAGTGGGGTTCTCAAAGGAGAGACCGCCCAAGGCCCACCTGGTGCACCCAGACCCCTGAGAAGGGATTTATGTATGTAGGAGGAGTGACTGTGGCATAATTAATAACTGAGTCTATGAGTGACTATGCTCAGAAATCAGTGATTCAATCAATCAATAACGAAAAGCTCTCTCAATATGTAGCTTATGTCATGAATGAATGATGGGTTGATTGAATAGGACATTGCCTAGATCTAGGGTCCTGAGACTGTATATGTGTCTTTGCCAACAGCAAAATATTTTATTACATAGATGATCAGGAATAATATTCAAAATATTTAACAAACGGTACACCACGGGCACCAACCGCTCAGGATGGACGCCCCCATAGGCTGGGTCAGGCGGGGGGTCTCCCTTTGGGCCCCTTCAGTGCCAGATCCTGGGAGGCTGGGGGCGTGTCCCAGGAGAAAACTAACATGGCCAAGGGCA
Organism: Piliocolobus tephrosceles; assembly: GCF_002776525.5. NCBI lineage: Eukaryota > Metazoa > Chordata > Mammalia > Primates > Cercopithecidae > Piliocolobus > Piliocolobus tephrosceles. The sequence goes on along the minus strand of NC_045444.1, from coordinate 2,532,292 downwards.
CAGGCGGCACTTAAGAAGCTCGAGCACAACCCCTTATCAACCTTGCGTGAGCATATCAGTGTGGCGCACCGGGGCCTGCTGGCGAATGCTGACCTGCACCTGGAGTTTTCTGAGCACATCCACAGCCGGCCCTGGGCTGAGCTTGACTTGCAGGAGCTCATTCCATCCTCAAAGAGCACCATGAGGCTGGGACTACCGTTGTCCCACGTTACAGTGAGACACAAGAGGTCGCACAGCGAGTAAGTGGCAGAACCACGACCTGGCCCAGGCCTGCCTAGCTACTGCGGGGCAGCCTCTCCGCGCAGCGTGAGGCCCCAGAAACCCGGGCCTGCGGTTCACCTGCGCGCGCTACCTGCCCAGGTGCTGGGCGGGGCCGGCAACGGGCCTGGTCTTTCCGGGCCCGGGATTGGTGGAGGCTCCGGGGCTGACAAGGCGTGGCCGGAGGCTCGGCCCTCCCGGGTTTCCTGCTCTCTGAAGCCCAGTGACTTTCCCGGATGCCGAGCCTGGCGGTCAAGGGAGAGAAGGTGGCTGTCAGGCGTTCCCCTGGCGCCGCGACCGCGCCACGGACGGCGTTTTCCAGGCGCAGGAGCCTTTGGAAAGACTTGCGACTCTCCACTTGCCACTGACCAGCCGTGGGACTTCGGACAGGATGTCACCTCTCGGAGCTAATTTTCCCCATCTACGAAATGGGATGACGACGACATGCATGGCCTTTCTGGCCTGGTGTGCAGATTAAAGAAACACCTATGTGCAGGGACCCGGACATTTACTGTCACTCTTCTACATTGTTGGAAGCTCTGGGCAGTCAGGAAAGGCCACGAGTGGCAGGGGTCGGTGGACCCTTGCGCCTCTCTGTCCCGGTGGGGGCGGGCGGGAGTGGGGAGCTTGGTGGGTCCCGCGCCCCCGGCGCTGCGCTGCGCCCCAGCCTCCTGCTGGCTCCCCCAGCCCTCCGAACTCCTCCGAAGGCCGAATCATTTCTCCTTCCTTTTCGCTTTTAATCACAAAATAATTTTGGTGCCCAGAAGCCTTCCTCTCGGAGGAACATTTGTGCGGGATGATATCAGCCTAATTAAGCCTTCAGCTTCGGGGCTTGATTTCTTTCCCCCCAGATCTCGGCGCTCCCTGCCAAGCAGCCCTGGCCGGCCAGGCTGCCGGCTACCTGCACATGCCGGGTTCTGGAGCCTTCGCCGCCCGTGCGCCCCCCTGCCCCCGCGCCGTGATTGATATCTTGATTAGGCGCCAGGAGTTGGCGGACCAGGTGTTACCTCGGCGCGGGCTGGAGGCGGCGCGCTCTGCGAACCCGGCCCTGAAAGGCGCAGGCATGTTCCGCGGCAGCAATGAGCCTTTGTTTGCCTTGGCAGCGCCGCGGCCTCCCTGGGGCCGGCCCCATAAAGGGTTTCTGTTCGGGCTGGAGGACTCATTGTCAAAAAATTGTCCCTCGAAAAATTAGCATGGTACAGTGGAGAAAGCGGAACGCCGGGCAAATGACAGCTGCTGGCCGCAGACAAGGTCCAGAAAGCGGAGTTTTGCGGGGTGCCCGCTCCCAGAGGCACCCCTCACTCCAGGCCTGGAGGAGGACGGAGGGGTGGCAGAAGGAACCGGCAGGGCAAGGGCAGGCAGGGGTCAGATGGGGAGTGCAGCTGGAATTGGGGTTGATGGCTTACCTTCCCTAAAAGGCGGGGCATCTCCCCGGGGCCAGGAGGCCAGGTCGTTGGTGTGGGGTGTTGGAGGGCTTCTGAGCCAGTGTCAGGCCCAGAGGGGCAGCTGGCCTGAAGGAGCGGGGTGAGGTGAGAGGGGGGAAGAAAGAGAGAGAGCGAGCGCCTAAAGGTTATGTGGTTAATTGAACATCAACAGCCACAGATACGATTATGCCCCTTTGTGTCTTTCTCCCAGTGTGTTGATGGAAAAGTAACTAGATTAAAAGCGCCGGGAGCTCGGGTTGGAGGGGCCGGGCAGTGGGGGCAGAGCCCTTCTGAATGCCGACCCCAGGCTCCCGCAGTCCCAGCAAGGAGGGAAAACAGTCAATTAGAGAGGAGAGAAAAGATGGAGTGAGCTGTGGCTTGGCATTTGCATAAAGGCTGGGGCCCAAGGCTGCCACCCTTCGAGAGGGGGGCAGGGGCTCCCAGGAGAGAGGTTGGGAGTGTCATGGGGGTGAGGCACATGGTAACTGTTGAAAGTCTCGCCCGAAGCCCCTGTGCACACATTGCACGTGAAGCAGAAGGAAGGGTGACCGGGTGTGTGTACAGAGCATGTTGACGTCTGCACGTGCGTATTCTTGTCGTATCTGTGAAGTTGCGGACATCCACATTTCAAGTGGGTCGCACCTGTAATAGCTTGTGTTGACCTAACTCTCTGTGCTGTGACCATGTGTGCAGATGTATGTAGGTGTGAAAATCTCGTGGGGCCCCGGGAGCATGGCTGGGTCAGGACGATGTGGATTTGCTAACTCGATCCCACCAGCACAGGCAGGCCACGGCCTCGAGGCTCCCTGTGGCCCTAAGGAGCCTGGACCTGGAACTCGCCCCCAGGCTCGCTGGGTACCTGAGCTGCCCGAAACATCTTCCCAATCTTTCCAGTCCCCTATTTCCATGAGGCCCCCGACCCCCTACCCTAACCCCTGCCAAACAACCTCTTCTCTGAACAGGCAGGTTTTAGGCTGAAAAGACAGAATCATACCAGTCTGAGATCCAGTGCCGGCTCCGGCTTCATGAGCTCACACACATAACCTGCCACACACAGCCCAGAACCCGGGGAGGTTGTGCTCTGTGCTCTCGGAGAGACTGTCCCTCACAAGGAGACAATGCCATCCAATTATAGGACTGTTTTAGGGCTTCCGTGAGATCCTGTACTGAAGTGGGAGGGAGTCTATACTACAGCCCAGCTTGCCTGGGACCGCCCAGGTTATGGCTGGGGTCCTGCATTGTTATTCATAGTGCCCCGCTTTGGATTACAAATTATATGTCTACCCCAAATATAAGTGGGGCCGCAATAACTCTTCTTCTCTCCCCTTCCTCCTTGCCTTCCCTCTCTGATTGTCTGATTGACACATTGCTCCACTGCTCCATCCCTCTGTGCACTCCTGGAATGAAACTCCTGGAACACCTGGAGTTCCCTGATGTCCATCACACCATGCGCAACATTAGCAGTAGTTAATGCGCAACAGACACTCGGTGACTTGACGGCTGCCCAGGAATAGAGCTGCCTCAGGGACTCTGGGTGAAGCGGACTGCCCTCTGCACGCTGGGTTTAGAGCAGAGAAGGGCATAGGAAGAGAAGTAAGGCCTTGGCCGCCCCTATGACCATGGGCTACTACTGAGAAACAACAGGGTAGGGCCACGTTTCTGCATCCACGGTCCATTGGAATCATCCTTTTGTGTGGACAAGGCCTTCCTCCCCTATTGCAAAGTGATTCCCTACCCATCCAGGCCTGAGACTTTTGTCTTTCCCTGACTACTGGATCCAGCCTCAGTCAACATTTCACCACAAGGACGGCTATGATGCAGGTCGTCCAGGGCCTCACTTAAATAAGCACGCCGCTTACTTCACAGCAGACCCACAAACAGGCCCTCCTTCATTTGTGGTAGTTGGTCCTGGTTAGCAACATTCACCATGTAGACCAGAGCCCTACGTAAGTGACCCAAGAGGGCAGTTCGGGTGCCTGGGAGCAGAGTACCAAGCCTTTGTAGCCAGGATGCACCTCAAAGCTGGCTCCCAAGGGACGTCTCAAATATGGCTAATGGGGCATGTGAATTTATCCCTGCCCACTCTTGAGACACCGTGGCATGAGAGTAAAGAGATGTTTAAAGGTGAAAATCTGCTAAGACAAAGAGTATGATAGAGGAGGCATCAGCAAAATTTCAGAAGCTTGAATGCAGATAGAAGAAGGCTCATTTCTTTAGCCCTGTGGAGAAAGCTGAAACTGAGGTTTATAGAAGAACAGGAAGTCCAAAAAGCCAACCAGAACCCCAAAAAAGCTCCTAAATTGGAGACATGTACAGAGATTAAAAAAAAAATACTTTGCATATGAAGGATTGGGTGAAAGTAGCACTGGACAATGGTTGCTTAAAGACTGGGGAGCAAAATTTTGAAATTTTGTATGCAGGTAAATTAATCAAGCATAAGGGTAGAATAAAAATGTGGATCATAAAACTTTTCAAAAATGTGCCTCCCATATACTCTTTCTCAAGAAGCTACTGAAGGATGAGGGAGGCTTTGGGAAAGCTAGAAAGATGTAGCAGAGGTTCAGAATCCTCAGTGAAGGAAGGCCTCCTGGAGGAGGGGCATTTGGAATGGATCTCAAGGGATGGGCAGGGTGTCAGTGAGTTAAGGTGCAGGATGGAGCAGGGAGAATTTCTGGGTAATGGGAAGAGCATTCGCTCTGGCGTGGCGATAGGGGAGGGGGCTCAGGGTGGACTTGCCACTGGTTTGGTGGAAACAGGGAGAGATGCAGTTGGCTGGGGCCTGAACACAGCAGGCTTTGAATGGCAAGGAATCAGGACATAATTCTACAGGCCTGAAGGATGGTGAAGAGGGGCCCTGGGGCTGGGAGATGAGGGAGACCGGAGGGGCCCCCAGGAAGGGGACCAAGGCAGAGGGGACGCAGGTCTCCGGGCTGGGTCTGGACAAGGGTGAGATCACGTGTGAAAACACCTGAGAGGTGTGGGCGAGCCAGGGTGAAGACTGTTGGGCTGGAGGGATTGTAGAGGGGGAGAAGCCCAGCTGTCTGTTAAATTTCCCAGGAGAGGAAGGCTCTGAGTAGAGCAGAGGGACTGGGTGGTCACCAGGGCATAGAGCCACCTGCTTTAAAGCCCCTGAGTGGCCCCATTCTGGGCCTGCAGGACCCGCTCCACACTGCTCCGGAACCACTGGACCAAAGTAGAGCCGGACCCCGAGGCCCAAGCCTCCCAATGACATTTCGTCATCCTCCAGGCTATCTTACTACCCAGTGCCCTGCCTTTCACCCTGCGAAATAAAGCCACTGTTTGAAAATGCTACTGGGGTCACCACCTGGCTCCCACTCCCCACGGCCAGCCACACCATGTTTAAGAGTGCTGGGCGTGGAGCGTTGACACACAGCAGCGGTACATAACCCAGACAGATTACCTCCACTTCTCAATCTGTAAAACGGGATTTACAGTAGTTCCTACCTGCTGGGGTGGTTGTGAGGATGACATGAATCTGAACGGGGGAAGAGTTTAGAATAGAGCCCAGAACCCAGGGAGCCGTCGTCGTTATTATCCTTATTAATATTACTGCTGAGGCTTAGAGAGCAAACAGAGCCAAGATGACTTCGGGGGCACCTGAGCCAAAAAGTGGAGATCCAAGAGGCTTTCCGTGGCCTGGACTGACCGTGCACCTTTGCAGGGTTTCGCTGTCCTCTGTGGCCTGGCTGGATGGGATCCCATGTCCTCAGGGCCTGTCCAGAGACCCAGCCCAGGAACCATGCTGATGGGAAGGAAATCACAGTCACAGTTTCTAGTGGGCTGTGAATAGCAGCAGGCTTGATGGGGTTTGGGTTCTGACTCACCAAGGTTCCTACTCTGGCCAAGGGGACCCCGCCTCACACGGGGGCCACGTGCCTTCCTGCTTTCCTTCAGTGCGTGCTGGGGCACAGCCCTTCCCAAGGGATCCACCCAGTGGGGGTCCAGGGTGGAAGCGTTTACAACCCCGCACGCCCTCCCTGGCGTGATTTCCCCATCACTCTATCCCACTCACGCCCCGGGGCTCCTTGGCCTGGTTTCCAGGAGCTCTGTGTGGGGGGCATTGAAGGGTAGTCATTTTGTAGTATGGGGAAGATTTCAGGGCCAGACAGACCCTTCAGGGCTTTACAGGAGCCCTGTGAACATAGCCATCACCCCTCACTGCCTCGGGCCTCCGCGGTAACACAGGTAAGAGCAGGGAGGGCTGTGTGGACACTGACCCTTCAGGCTTTCAGAGGAAGTCCAGCTGCTCAGCACTGCCCAGGTGTGGCAGGGATGACGCCTCCCACTCCAGATACCATTTCCTGTGAGGGCTTAGTCGGTAATTTGGGTATGCTGCCACCAGGTGGCTCCCCTTTAAGGCCCTCTCTCCTTAACTACTGAGCAAACCTTGGATCCTGTCCCAGAAGAGAGGATGTTGGGCTTCTCTCCAGGCCCCTCCTCTGCCTGGGTATCCCCCAGCCCCTTCTCCTGCCCTTCATCTCTCTGTCTTTGTTGCCCCATCTACCCCACTCATCCTAGGGTCAGGGGTTCCTAATCCTAAACAAGCCCGTCTCTGCCCCTCCCAGGTTCATCCCAGCCCTGCCTAGCAGAGCTTCCCTGAGAGGCTCAGCACTTCCTCCACTCCCACCCAGCCAGCCAGCACGTCAAACCAGCTCCCCTGCTGCTTTCCCCCAGCCCTGGGACTCCTCCTCCCCTCTTCCGGCCATTTTCATGCCCTCGTGCCAATATCCAGTCCCCTCCTCGTGCCAATATCCAGTCCCAAAAATTCCCTGAGCAGTCAGGAGGCAGGTCAATGAAGGCTTGCTGAATGAAAGATTGGGAAAGGGGCAAACACATGGCCGAGGGGCTAATCAGTGGACACGTTTTCACTGGGCACCTGTTATGTGCCAGACCCTGTGCTGGCCCAGGATGTGAATGAATCGGTGAAGAAGAGAAGTAAAGGGGGATGTGAAGGCCCAAAAACAGGAATGGCTAGAGAAACGGAGCAGAGGAGGGGACCAGCAGGGAAGTGGGTGGCTGGCTGGAGGGGTGGGTAGGTGAGTGCTTCTCATGATTTGCTGGGGAAGAGCCAGGTCACTTGGCCTGGGGTTGACAGAGGCAGTGTCCCCAACAGGACCCAGACCAAAACAGATGACTCACTTATATGCAAGGCCTTGGACAGTCAGCTGTTGCAGGGGAGGGGCAGGGCAGAGGGGGGTGCTGGAACCGAAATTGTGCTGTGGGGGCACCCTGGGGAGCTTGAGACAAGGTCAGAACAGGCCCTGCACAGATGGAAGCCAGTGCAGATTAGGAAGAAAAGCCTGGAGACTCATCCCAGAAGGCAGCGGTGACTCATTTATTGAGCACCTACTAGCCGCCAGGGATGGCCCATAAATCAATCCCAAGCCCCAACAGTGCTGGGCAGGAGAGTTAGCCTTACCTTGCAGAAAAGAAAAAGAGAAGCTGAGTGGCGAAATGACTGATCCACGGCCACCCAGCGGCGAGGGCCAGAGTCGAGACTGACCCGAGTCCTCTCTTGGCTGGGATCTGCCCCTCCATCAGCGAGCGCATGCATTCTCGGAGAGACCCAAGGAGATGGCGACCAACACGGAACAGATGATGGAGGGAGGTGGGCAGCAGGGCAGCCTCCCCAGTGCCTGCGGAGCGTGAGTCAGCAGGGAAGAACCAATGGGTGACCAAGACACCCCAGGGCGGGAGGCCTGGCCTCTGGGGATGCCTGGGTTTTGCTTGTGGGGTTGGTGCCCTCTCTGGACAGTCACAGGTGAGTGTCTTCCCTCTCTGAACCTGAGCTTCTGCATCTTTAAAAGGCAGAACACACGCTCCCAGAATGACCTTCTGTCCACCGGGCTGGATGCAGTCAGCAGCAGAAGCTCGCCTGCCCTCCTTGCTGGCCCTCCCTGGGGTCATTTGTCTTTCTGGTCCGCCCGTTCAGCTGGCTGACACCAACTGCCCAGGACCCAGACGCCTCGGAGAGCCGGCCATGATGCTGACACAAACGTGCAGGTGGCTGCTGCGTTATCACCGATGAGGCTCATCCCCTTCCCTCATCTGCTTTTCCACGGGGCAGGCAGGGCAAATATTCACATCCCGTGCTGCAGACAAGAATGCAGGTGGGGAAGGAAGAGAAGCTGACCCTCCTGCCAGCAGGCTTAGTTCTGGGAGCCTCTTGTGGATGGTTCCCCTAATCCTCTCAGGAGCTCTGAAGGGTGAGTATCGTCCCCATTTTACAGATAAGGAGACTGAGGCTCAGAGATGCCTTGTCCAAGGTCAAGCGTCTCATTAGGGTCTGGACTCGCTTAAAACATGGGCTGTCTCGGATGCTATGTGACCTTGCATGAGTCCCTCCCTCCCCCGGCCTCCACCTCCTCTCCTCTGAGATGAGGAGGGTGGACAAGGTGAATTTATCATTGAGGTCTTCCCAGCTCTGGCAGTTTGGAAGCCTGTGCCCTCACAGGAAGAGAGCACCAGGCACTGCGTCCTCACAGCCAGGCTCGGCCCCAGCTCTGTGACCAGCAGCCAGCGCCCCTTTCCTGGGTCCCAGCACCGCATCTGCAGGGCAGGGAGATGGCTTGGGTTTAGCAGGTGTGCGGAGCGCTGATGCAGGTGACACCCGTGGGGTGTGGCCCTGTGAGGGACCAGCATGCAGTTCTCCTGTGAACACCTGGGGATGGGCCTGGAGACCAGAGCCCGGGAATTCAAAGCCTGGTTCCCGGGGTCAGGGGGCTCATGAGGGAGCCTCTGGGGCTCTCCTACCCTTGGTTAATTTATTGTGATGCAAAAATCAGACTCGGGCCGGCGGGAAGCAGAGCCGAGTGCCAAGCACGCTTCCATTCTGTTCTGTTCCACATATTTTCAGTATTTATTGTCCCCATATGTGATGCTGAACATTAAAAAACATGTTGCTGAGATTCCTCTAGAAAGGGCTGACATTTCACAATATTCCTCTCATGCTGGGGATTACTGCTCAAGATGAGGAAAACGTGGTTTATTCAAAACAGATTGGGGCAGAAGAAAACAATGGCATGGCCCCCGGAGAGGTTCAGTGCACTCCCACTCCCAGGAGAGACAGGCAGTGCACCTCTGCCAGGAGCTCCAGACCCAGGGCAGCCTCTGTCCAGTGGGGACCTGGATTCCGAGAGGGAATTGGGTCAGGCAGACCCTGCGCACATCCTGGCCCTGGCTGGCTCCTGGGGAATGGTAATGGTCATTGCTTGGGGGTGCTTCAAAGTACCAGGCTAAGGACCCCAGCACCACCCTATAACATCCTTTTCCGTTTTAAAGAGGGAGAAACTGACTTCAAACAACTTGCCGAAGTCTGTACAGCTAGTTGGTTGCAGAGTCAAGATTACTGATTCAGGTTTCTATCCAAAGGCCCTGTTCTTAACCATGGCCACAAAACAGAACGGGTTCTGGGAACAGAGGTAGTTGATTTGCTGTGTGATCCTGAACAAGTCACTTGACCTTTCTGGCCCCCAGTTTCCTCAGCTGCAAAATGGGGGAGAGAACCAAGCCTGCACTGGCTGCCCTGAAGGGATGTAGTGGGTCCGGGGAACAGCAGGAGTGGGGGGAGATGAGGAAGCTGAGTGTGGTGTCTCGGTTTCTCTCCCAGCGACATCACCATGGGTTGGGAAGCCTCAGTGGCCAGACTGGCTCAGTTCTCTCTTGCAGAGGGCCTGGAGCAGGTGATTCCGGCCCCTGGGTCTCCTTTTTGAGCTTCATAGAATGAGGGGCATGGGCTCAGCCACCTTGAAGGAGGCTCAGAGAGTCCTGGCTTTGGGCAGACCTAGCCCCGTCTCAGCCCTGCCACTTGTGACCAGGAGCTTTCCTTTGTCCAAGCCTCTGTCTGCCCACTGGGGGCAGCTGATTGTGCCAGCGGTCACCTTAGAAGGTAAGTGTCCAACACAGAATCCAAGGGCAGTATCCAGAGGACACTGTCCAAGGGCAGGGTCCAGACCCCAGAGCCCCTTCCAAGCCCCTCCCAAAGCAGGGGAACTGTGGGGCGGGGGGGCCAAGGGACACTGTGCCACCCACTAGGTGTCCCACAAGGAGACCCGCGCAGCCTCTCTCCAGCCTCAGGCCCAGAGCGTGGGCCCATCTCCTGGGGGTACATGCCTGGCCTTCACGGGGGGCCCAGGGACAGGGTGCCACCTCGAGCCCCTTTATTCTCAGGGCCTGCGCGTCCTGGACAACAGTGAGCACGTGGCCTACTCCTCTGCTCATGTTTTTGGAGGGGCCTTTAGGGTTCCATGGAATCTTGAAATTACAACCTGCCCATTTTATTGTCCTTGGCAACAGGGGCAGGGGAGGAGAGTGGAAAAGGGAGAAGTGGTGAGGCCAAATGCCAGAGATGCCTAGACCCTCGGCCATGCGGCAAAGTCAGGCTGCAGGGTCCGGTTCACAGTGACCACAGAAGGTGGTACCCTCGGCTGTAAGTGCCAGGGCCTTTGGTCCTAGGGACAGCTGTGCAGAATGTGGTGGTGCCCCTGGAAAGGCAGCACATCCCCTGGGGTAGGGCCAAGGCTACCTGCAGAGCAATCGGAAGTCCCAGCCCCACGTCCTCCAAGCTTCGCCCTCCCCACAGCAGGCCCAACCATTCCCCACCCCCTGACTGCAGGTCCCACTCGCCGCCCTCCATCCAGGTTGGCCCCATCAGTGGGTAGGGCAGACGCTGCCCTGGAGCTGTGGTGTAAACGCTGTGTGGCCACGCCAGGCAGGCCAGAGCCATGCGTGCTCTTAAAGAGTTGTGGCTGTGAAGGGGACCCTGCCAGCTGCCAGCTTTATGAGCCCAGCGTGCTCATTTGGGGCCTGCCACATTTGGCGGCAACAGTGAGGCTTCTAGCTTCACAGCCGCCACCGCCCCACGTGCAGACCCAGCCTCTCTCCATTCCTTCCAGATCCTGCAGCCAAAGTGCCAGCTTCCTCGTCCGGCCTAGCACTGGGCTGCAGGCCTGCTCAGCCATGCCAGGGTGCCTGGGACTGCCCCCTTGGATGCAGCCAGCCACTCCTTCCTCAGTCAGAGGGTCAGCCTCTCACTCCCTGGACACCTGCTGAGGGCTGGCTCTGCTCCTCTGGGTCCTGGAAGGTAATGAGTGAGGGTCACTCCTGTGCCAGAGCACACGTTTGGGCTTGGGGGCGCAAGCAAGCCCCCGACACGCTTGCTATTGGTGAGGTCCTCTGGCTGGGAGGGGCACACAGCAGAGGCCCGAGGAGGGCTGACGACCCTCAGGGAAAGCCAGAAAGCAGGCGTTCCAGGCAGAGGGAACAGCAGGTGTGAAGGCTCCGGGGTGGTGTAGGGCGGCGTGGCCTGGCGGGCTTGAACGCCATGAGGAGGTGGGCTATGTGGCTGCAGCAGAGCAAGCTGGTGGGGGCAGGGGTGTCCCGGGGAGGAGTGGGGCACAGACAGGGCCCAGGGCGGAGGGGAGCTCAGAGGGGTGCAGGGCAGAGGAGGTGAGGCCTGGGGGCCAGGTCAGAGCTTGAGACTATATCACACACAGGGAAGAAGCCACTGGAAGGGACGTCACTCATTCCCACGGGTGAGGATAGGGCAGCAGACCTGTGAACAGATGTTTGAAACACAAAATCGTGCCGTGATGGAGTTCCCGCCCTGTGCTGGGTTTTCGGCGCTGGTTCTCAGAACCCTCCTGAGCGGTTGGCGCCGTGATTCAGGGAGTCACCGCATTTACAGATGAGGAAGCCGAGGCTCCACGAGGTAACGGCACATTCCTAAGCTCACGAATCTTGGGATTCCCCCCAAGACTTTGGGACCGCAAAGCTGGCCCTCCGCAGGCTGGAAGTTCGGGGTGGGGATTTTAGGCTGGGCTGCCCCCGACCTGAAACAGTCCGGGGAGGGAGCTTTCTGCCTCAGAAGTTTAGACTGTCCCCTGCCCCTACCTACACCTTGGACACAGAGATCGGACAAGGAGCCTGGGCCTTGACCATTTGTACTCCAAGGGATTGTGACCAAGGATGCCTGAGCTCGCCGATTTTTCTGGGCCAGACCCCAGTGCTGGGAATTAGGGTTTATAATTCCACCCACAGGCTCCCAGAGGCCTCCTGAGCTACTGCCAAGCCCCTGGGTTACAATGGCACAGGAGCCCCTGACACAGTTCCTGCAGCCCCAGCTGACCTGCACTCTGTGGGCACCACTGCGACCTGGGCACCGCCCATGCAGCCTCCACAGAGACAGGCTAAGTCACAGCAGGTGTAATACTCAAAATGCTTAACACCTGGGACTGCTGCGTAGATTAAAATATCCACCTAAAGTTTTAAAATATTTTCCCTTTTATTTGCCAAATACACTATACCGATCACCAAACTGCTTACCCAGTGATGCAAGTTATAACAGATTGCTTGCCAAATCCATCTACATATCCCTACACTTGCTCCCAGACGTGGCTGGTGAGGCCTTTCATGTCATCAGATAGATGGTGCAAATGTGTGAGCGGTGGTCTGACACAGGGATCCTCATCCAACACTCCCACCACCGTCCCTGTGGCGCCGAGGCTTTACCAAGGGCAGGCTGGGTGCTGCCCTCAAGCCACACTCTGATGCCAGAGCTCCCCGCATGGCTTTGACCCAGAGCCTGGTCTGGACCCCACTGACATCCCACCACAGGGGCTGCCCAGCCCCCACCTGCTCCGTGAAAGCAGCTACCCACCCCTCACAGCCAGCCTCGGACCCCTCAGGGGCTACAGTCCGTGACCTCCCCTGCAGCAGCCGCTGGCAATGCCGTTCACTGACTCTGGGATGGATATTCAACAGCCTCTGTGCCCACCTGCGTGGACGTGTTTCACCATAGCAAGTGAGCGTGGCCACAGCTCAGGCCAGGCGCCCTCTCCCTCAACACCCTAGGGGTGGGAACTTTTGCATGACAGGGTTTGTGACCCACGTTGCCGGGCCTCAAGGGATGCCCCAGGGCATCCTCTGTCTTCCTCTGTCAGTCCTGGGGTGCTGCCCCTGAGGAGGTCACCCCTTCTGATCAGAGTCACCCGGCTCTGCCATTGCTGCTGCTGCACTGTCCACAGGAGTGGCTGGTGTCTAGACAGCCCAGGCCAGCCTCCTGCAAAGCCCTGCAGCTGCCCTCTGCCTTCCTGCTGTCTGGGAGGTTGGGGTCAGCCATCGGCCAGTCTGCTATGAGGAATCGCAGAGGAGGCAACTGGGAGAGGCTGGAGAGCATCGTGCCAGCTCCCCTGCCACAGACAGGCAGACTGAAGCCCAGAAGGGCACAGTGTCTCCTCCAGTGTCAGATTTGGAAGTCCTCAAGGGCAGCTCAAATGCATCAATGCGCGCTCACTCTGGAGTCAGACAGACCAAGGGCACCCAACTGGCATTTACTGACTGCGTGGCCTTGGACAGACAAGCATGCCTCTTGGAGCTAAAACTTCCTGATTCCTTTCTTTGACAATATATGATCAGCCCTACTCTGTGTCCTACTGTGTGTACTAGGTTCTGGGGGCACAGCTGGGCACAGATCAATGATAGATGCCCAGATAAATAAAACAAAACCCTGCTTTCCTGATGCTTTCCCTCTTGGGGGAGACCGAAAACCACAGCAAACAGATGCAAATATACGGCAAGGAGCGAGGCTTGCCATGAAAACCAGGCGAGCAAGGTGATCACAGAGAGTGCGATGAGGCAGGAGGCCGTGAGGCAGACGGGGAGGCTCCGGGGAGGCTCACGCCAGTGGGGCCTTGAACAGTGAGTGCAGGGGCATGCTGACTGTTTGAAGAACAGCAAGGAGCCCTGGGTGGTCTGAGCAGAGACTGCTGGCCCAGAGGGAGGCAAGACAAGGCAGAGGCCCCTGGAAGGATTTCTGGGCTCTTTGCTGAGTGAGGTGGAAGGCCTTCCAGGATTTGCTTGGAGGAGTGGCAAGGTCTGACTTCCCTGGTTAGAGGGCCTTTTCTGCCACTTAGGGTCGGCTGTCGGGGGTGGGTGGCGGCCAGGGAGGGCTGCAGGAGGGAGAGGCTCAGACGACAGCGATGGCCGTGTTGGAGGAGTGAGAAACAACTGGCGTGGGGGCCCGATTGGAAGATAGGTCTCTGAAACAGAAGAAAGGCCCCTCCCAGGCCTGAGGTTACTGAAAGGAGCAAAGCTCACCCCTGGGTCCTGATCAGGGTCCACTTCACCTCCTGGGCCTGGAAGAGAGTCCACGAACACCGGTCAAACTCCTCAGGCACAGTGAGGACTCAGACCATGAATCTGCCAGAGCCTCTGCAGCCAAGTCACAGCAGCACCGCACCACAATCCTAGACCCCTGCTCTCCCCAGGGGTGCCCCATTCACCACCCTGGGGGCAGCTGGCACCAGGTAGGGTTGCCACGTTTAGCAAATAAAAAACAGAACACCCTGCTAAATTTGAATTGCATTTAAACAATGATTTTTTTTTTAGTATAAGTATATCCCAGGCAATATTTGGGATATACTCGTACTAAAACTAATTTGTTGTTTATTTGAAATTCATATTTCACTGGGTGTCCTGTATTTTATTTGGCAACCCTAGCACCAGAGCCAAGCTGACAACTTAGGAAAACAGAAAGAACAACTCCCTCTCTTCTCTTCCTTCTGGACCCTATGCTAAGCCACCGCTTCCCGGGAGCTGGCGCAACTTCTCTGGACTCCCTCCTTACCGGAGCCCCTGCCCAATCAGGTGTTCTCTGAGCACTCAAGGCCTTTGCTGGCTAAGCCATCGACCCTTGCTGGGTTTTACGCAGGTTTCAGTGTGTTGATCTGGCCTCCAGGACGGTGCCTGGGCACGTCCTGGAGCGATGGGACCCTGTCCCTGTGACATAACTGCCTGCAATAGACCACTGGCCTCCCTGGGCCTCTTCTTTCCATCTCTACATGGGCTCTGTTTATGTCAAGAAACATATCCTGAGGGCCTAAACACATACTATGTGTCAGGTGCTACGTGGAGTTCTGTAAGTTCACAGGTAAGTGAGATGCACCCCAGGAGGAAAAAAGACAGATTGTTTGAGGCAAATGAGAACCATATGAAAAAAGTGCTTTCCGAATGGATAAGGCAGTGGCTGGGAGCACAAGATCCAGACCCCAGTCCTGCTACACACACCGATTACACACTGTGTGGCCCTGGGCAGCTGAATTAACCTCTCTGAAGAGGTTCAGTATGATACACAGATGCAATACGAATCCAGTCTATAACATCTGCATTTTTTTTCTTTGCATGTTCTCCGTCTTTCTAATAGTTTTAGGTATGCTATCAAAGTTTGGTTTGTTTTACTGCTAATACTCAATGGTGGCAAGAGTGAAGAAAAGGAGAGATGTGAGTATAAACTTCATAACTCCTATCAACATTAACTTGAAGGTCGGTTTGAAGAGCCTTGAAAACATCCATCTCCTGGCCGGGCGCGGTGGCTCACGCCTGTAATCCCAGCACTTTGGGAGGCCGAGGAAGGCGGATCACAAGGTCAAGAGTTGAAGACCAGCCTGGCCAACATGGTGAAACCCTGTCTCTACTAAAGATACAGAAAAAAAAAAAAAAAAAAAAAAAAAAATTAGCCAGGCATGGTAGCATGCACCTGTAGTCCCAGCTACTGGGGAGGCTGAAGCACAAGAATTGCTTGAACCCGGGAGGCAGAGCTTGCGGTGAGCTGAGATCACCCCATTGCACTCCAGGATGGGCGACAGGGCGAGACTCTGTCTCAAAAACAAAACAAGACAAAATCATCTCCTTTAGTACAGTATTGATCCTTCCCACGTGCAACCCTGAGGTCATCCAGGGTGGTCACGAGCAGTCTATCTGGGTGATGTACTCAGCTATGTGACCTTGGACAAGTTACTCAATCCACTGGTGCCTTAGTTTTCTTCTCGAATACTGGTAGCCAGTCCTTTATCCTCTAGGAAGGAAATCAGAAGAATCTTCTCTGTGGAATCTGAAGAAGAAAGACACAGAGAACAGGATACATGGCTCATGCCTGTAATCCCAGGACTTTGGGAGGCCGAGACGGGAGGATCACTTGAGCCCAGGAGTTTAAGACCAGCCTGGGCAACATGGTGAGACCCCGTCTCTACAAGAAACTTTAAAAAATGAGCCAGGTGTGGTAGCATGCATCTGTAGTCCCAGCTACTCAGGAGGCTAAGGTGGGAGGATCCCTTGAACTTGGGAGATCGAGGCTGCATTGAGCTGAGATCACATCACTGCACTCCAGCCTGGGCAACAGTGAGACCCTGTCAAAAAAAAAAAAAAAGAAGGCACAGCGTTCAACCATGCCATGAGCCCTATGGAGCTGCTCAGCTTGTTAATCCTCCATCTTAAATATGGGCAGGAAACTGTGGATTCCAGAAACCTGAGACTCACCTCTCATGGAAAAGTCACCAAACCAAACACGAGGAGAAAGGGCAACTTGGCAGGGAACACAAAACACCAAGGAACTTTCATTAACGTCCTCGGAGAAAGAAGAGATCCCATGACATCCTGGAAGCAAGAAAAGGATGTCATGAACAGGAACATTCCGAGAGCAAAAACAAACTCTTAGAAATTAAAAACTTGAGGGCAGAACTTAGAAAATCGGGTTGATGACCTTCCCTCAGGAAGCAGAGCAGAAAGCAACAAGAAACAGATAGAAAAGAAAAATCTGGAAAGTTGATGCCTATCCCACAAGACTGTGAGAAAATAGCTATTCCAGGAACAGAGAATGTGGGAAACAGAGAGGAAGAAATTATCACTTAAATAATTCAAGAAAATTTCCTAAAACTGAAGAACAGGAGTGTCTAGACCAATAAAAACAACAAAACAAAGGCCCACCACATGCCCAGCTCAACAGCTAAAAAGACACCCACCCCAAGGTGCATTGAGTTGGAAGTTCCAAACGCTAAGCCAAATAAAAGATCTTCTCCTCCAAAGAGAAAAAAAAAAATCATACAAAAGATTAGGAATATGAATGGCTTCAGTCTTCTCAACTGTTCGGAAGCCACAAAACAAAGGAGAAATGTCTTCAAAATTCTGAAGGGAAATGATTTCCAGCCTAGAATCTGATACCCAACCAAAGTGCCAATCAAGAGCTAGTGCATTTTCAGCGACATGGAGTCTCGGCAAGTTTACCTACCATGCATGCTTTCTTCAGAAAGAACTGGAAGATGTGTTCCACTAAAAAGAGGAAGTAAGCCAAGAAAAAGGAAGAGATGGGATTCAGGAAGCAAAAGATCCAAGCCAGGACAGGGACCAGTGATTCCCCAGGATGACAGAGAAGGGAGATAGCAAGATGGCGGCTGTGTACCCAGCGGAGGAGGCAGCCAGTCCAGCCTAGAGCAAGTCAGAAGGCTCTGAGAGGGACTTCTCCACCTTGAAAAAATTGGCAGAATACCTGATGTAAACGAATATTTTGATACAAGATTTAGATGTGCTGTTAGCAGAGTTCCAGATACAATTCAAAGTAAACTAAGCATTTCAAAGTAAACTAAGCAAACATTGAGAGCAAAAGAGAAAGAAACAGAGAGACAGAGAGAGAGAGAGCATGCTGGGGACAGAAACAGAGAGAGCCAGGGACCAAAAAAAGACAGAGATGAAGTGAGAGAGGGAGTTACTAACATCAGGGAAAACAGAAAGTTCTTCAATAAAGGAAAAGTATCTGTAATGTTCTACATAGTTCAGGCCTAACTAGTGTTCATGGTTATAATAATTTAATGATAATAATAATACAAGCAAAATAATGAAATAACTACACTTTGAGGATGAGTTGGAATGTGTTTGTATGAATGTGCATGTGTGTGTGCTCAGGCAAGGAAAAGAGAGTTAAACTTTCTTCTTGCATGGTGGAAGTTAATAGATGATGGATGAACTGAAAAATTAATTACCGTAAGAACTACACACATGCCATTTAGAGATAGGGAGGTAGGTAGCAAAGCAATCAGTTTAAATAGTTGAAGTAAACATCTTTTGGAGAGAAGAACTGGAAGGACAGTCTGGGATTGCTGTTTTTCAAACAAGTCTTGTAAAACTCATTGATTCTAAACTATGTGCATGAGTAATAATGATTTTATTTTAATTGAAACAAAAAAGAAAAATAGGAAGGAAGGAAGGGACAGAGAGAAGAAAAGGAACAAAAAGAAAAAAGACTGGAGGGAAGTTCCTCTCAACAGTGGTCACCCCAAGGTGAAGAGATGACAGGTAGATTTTCTTCTTTTTTGTTCTTCTCAGTTGAGTCCAAGTCTTGACAGTCAGCCTCTATTACTTTTGGTTTCATCGGAGACTAAGGAGCCAGTGAAGACTGCCTGGCAGCCTGTCCTGGCTGATGCAACACCAAGCCCTCAAAGACCCTGCTGGGGACTGAAGGGAGGTGGGGCGTCCAAGAGCATCTGAGGAAGCCAGCATTGCCCGCAAGTGCCCACAGAGGCCCTGGACCGGCCTCCACCCCCATGGGCCAGAAGAAAGGGGTCCTGGGCAAACCCCAGCAAAGACCATCTGAGCAAGGCCCGGAGGTCCCCACTTCAAAGCCTCACACTAATGCCTCCCGACAAGCGTGGCCGAGCCTTGGGGTGTTCCCTTGCCGGCTGACAGCGTCTGTTCCCAGACAAAGCCGACGAGAGCAAGGCGGTGTGAGGCCAGGGCACGCTGCGACCGAGCATTGGCCTGGTGGGGAAAATGTGATTTCACACTCCGGCCTACAGCCAAGCATTCATGCCCGTCCAGGGTCGGGGCCACTTTGAGCTGGCTGGTCACGGGGTGTCTCCCCCCAGCACCCTCTCCCCATCATCTTCCCACCAACGTAGCTGTTGAGTCCTAGCCCCAGTCACACCCCTAGGCTCATCCACCAGCTCTGGAGCCATCTCTGCCCCAGAGAGAAGCTGGAGGGTGGAATGAAAAGAGGGCCGGCTTAGCGCCAGACAAAATCCTGCTCTGTCACTTCTCTAACTTTGTGAAGTGAGGCAAGTTCTTTAATCCCTGATCCTCAGTCTCCATCTGCAAAATGGTGATCATATCTTCAGTGCAGGATTGTTATGAGCTTCGTAAATAAAGTGAGAACACAGCCTACCCCACCTCAGGGTGGCCGTGCCCATTACCTGTCACTGCCTAACCAACCATCTACCCCAAACCCAATAGGCTTACAACAGCAGCTGTCTTACTCGCTCGTGATTCGCATGGGTCAGGGATTTTAGCAGGGCTTGACTAAGCAGTTCTTCGGCTCCACACAGCATCCATGCAGACTTCCTCGGCTGCTTCAGCAGGTCCTCAGCTGAGCTGGAAAGTCCAGAGTGGCCTCAGACACAGGGTGGGCAGGCAGGATATGCCACAGCCAGTAGAAACTCAGCAGTGGTTTCAGCTCTGAGTGGTGTCAGCTGGGGGCTTCAGCTCTCCTGCAAGTGGGACTCTTCAAGTAGCTGCTGGGTTCCAAGAAGGGGCGTTTCAAGATGCAAAAAAGGAGCTGCAGCTCTCTTAAGGACTGGAACTGGATTGATCTATTGGTCAAAAAGTAGCCTAGATCCAAGGGGAGGGGATGTAGAACCAATCTTTTGGTGTGGAGAGGAGCAAAGAATTTGCAACTGTCATTCGTCTACTGTCGTAGATATCTACATTCTTATTTCTGCCCCTTCTTGGCCAGGGTGCATGGATTTGCTAACCTCTAACTATAACATGGCTTATGATCAATGCTCATTTGTTCATTTCGTCACTCGACAGCTAGTGTTTATTGAGCACTCACCACGTGCTTGGAACTAGGCAAACTCAATGAGCAAGAAAACCATAGCTGTGGCTCCATAGGAGGTTAGATCCTTCCTGGGAAGACAGAGCTTGAAAACAATCAATGATAGTAAAATATGATGCAAACTGTACAGGGTGTCTCAGATGACAGGGAAGAGGGAACGGTTCTGGTACTGGGCTGAGGGAGGGCACCATAGGTAAGACACCCACGATGAAGTTAGAGGAGGCGAGGGAGCTGGCCAGGCGTTGAGGGACCAGGGTGTGCCCAGGAGACAGATGGAAAGAGGAATGGGCAGTATGGGCAGAGCAGGGCTGGATGGCACCAGGCTGGAGACACCTGCATTAGTGTGAGCTGAGAGGAAAGGAGCCCTGTTGATGGGATTGGGACAGGCAGGTAACATGATGAGGTTTGAATTTCACAAAGCCTGCTCTGGCCAAAGAGAGGAGAATGGCTGAGAGCAGGGAATAAGAAAATGTCCCAACAATCTAAGAGAGAGATGGTGGAGTTTGGACGAGGCAGAGGTGGTGGGGATGGGAAGAAGGGAATGAGGGGCTCACGAGGACTTAGAAGCAGCACAGCCAGCACCAGAGACAGGCTGGTGAAGGACCAAAGGAAAGAGGAGGAGGGAGATTCCAAGGGTGATGCAAGGTTTCTGGCTTGGAGATGAGGAGGGCTGTGGTGTTCTTTGCTTGATGAGCAGCAGGGGTGAGGGAGGAGAAGCCTAGGAGCTCATGGGGCTGGAAGTGGAGATGCCCTGTTGCCTTTGCCTATGTCCGTGCGGAGTACAAAAAAGAGGTCTGGACTGGAGATACCAAATTAGTGCTGTCAGTAGAGTCAGACAGGCCAGGTTATACCTAGCAACAAACACCCCCCAAGTCTGAGCAGCTTGTCACCACAAAGGCTCATCTCTCACTCAGGCCATGTCCTTGGTGGGTAGGTGGGATCCTAGACAGGCACCTCAGAAAGACTCTCATTTTATTCCTCAGCAACTGATGTCCCAAAGGCTACAGAGTCCAGTGAAGGAGTCCCCATCCCTAGCGCAGGCCCCCGACAAGGCCTGGCGCTTGTGCAAAGGTGATGTCGGTGCCCACTGGGCAAGGCCTCTGAACCTGCCTATCTGACCCAAGCCAGTGGGAGTGGTTGGAAGTTCATGGCTCCCCATGCTGGAGGGCAGGTTGGGAAGTCTGTTTGTCCGGGAGACCTCATCCTTCTCCAAGAGCTAGACCCACTGACAGCCAGCCTCTGGAGCGAGGCAGTTCCTAGCATTTTGATTGCTTTCCTTACTCTGCCACTGTGCGCATTCCCGGAGAAAGTGTCCAGCTGGCCACATATCGTCACGTGCCCACCCTGAGGCTGTGTCCACCGGGGTCAGATAGGTCTTCCCCAGAGGAAATCAGGACGCTGCCATCAGAAAAGGAGCACTGGGAAGCCGAGCACAGCAAATGTCACTGCCATTCTTCACGAGCTGGCTGGGCTTGGGTTTTCTTTTTGTTTGTCTATTTGTTCTTTTCTTTGTTTGTTTGTCTATTTGTTCTTTTTTTAACTGAGATAAAACAAACATGCATTAAAGCACATATGCCAAGTGTACGTCTCAATATTTTCTCAGAGAATTATACCAGCACCCTGGTTAAGATATAGATGAATGGCACCAGAAACATTCCCCTCATGAATCTTCTCAGTCTAGACACCCCCAAAGCTCCCCACTCTTCCTTCCTCTGTCCCATATTCTAGTGCATCTGCTTTTGAACCACACAGAGATGCAATCAGGAAGCGTAGACATGCACCTGGCTGCCTTGGCTCATTGGTGTGCCTGTGAGAGTCCCTTGTGCTGTGTAACAATCATTTGTTCCTTTTTTTTTTTTTTTTTTGGTACTGTGTATATTCATGGTGTGAATATACCACTTTTTTTTTTTTTTTTTTTTTTTTACCAGTTCTTCTAGTGATGGGAATTTGGGATGTGGGCTCCATTTATTGTCAAACTGAACCAAACTGTTTTAGGAGGCACTTGGGCAGTATGAGGAGCCTGGCTTTTCAGTTCTTGCTGGCATCACGTTTCCTTCTGTGTCCTGGAGCCAACCCCAGCCCAGAGTCTTGAACCTGTGGGTGCTGCATGTGCTGTGAGATAGACAAGGCAAATCCAGCCTCATCCTGGGCTCCTGGCCCAGTGCTCCTGGCACCTCTCCTGATGACTGCCCATGGAAAGTTCTATTCTTGACCACTGAGCACATACGTCTGGGTCTCCTGCAGGCGCAGGGATGATGTTAATCCTCCAAGAGCAGGCACTGTCCATAGCTGGCACAGGACTGGCACATGGATAGGGCCCCAGAAATATGTGTGGAATGGACGAGATGGAATTAAGTTGACACAGAGATGCTGCCCCGGGCTGGAAGACGATGAGAAGGATGTGACTTCCAAGCTCCCAGAGGCCTGGATCCGCCTGGGCCTGAGGCCAGGTTCCGGCCTGGCAAGGACAGAGATGGATGCTGAGCCACTTTTTGCTACAGTCGACAGAAGACAATGTCTCTGGTCCCTGAGGCCAGGCCCTTGAAATCTGGCCTATCTGAGAGTGAGGAGGAAAAGCAGAAAAACTCTCTCTCCAGACTCCCCGCCAGTAGCTTCTCAGGCCAGCTGGCCACCCTCTGCATCGCGGTGAGAACTTCAGGGGCCTCATTTTCCCAGGAGAGCCTGGAGTCACGCACTCTCCCGGCCCCACTTACCGTAGTTGAAACTGTTGCAGACCTTCATCTGCGGCTGGGACGTCAGGCATGGGCCAGTCATGGGGCATGAAGACTTGGCTCAGAGGGACAAACAGGAGGTTGGGCAGGGGGGTAGAGCAGGGTGTAAGAATCCAACTCAGCACCTCTCCTAACCAGCGGCAGCAGGCAGGGCTGGTGGGAGTTGTGAGGAGGGCATTGAGATTTGAAGCCTACCACACTCGGTTATGAATCCCAACTCTGCTATTTACTTGTTGTGTGACCTTGGGCAAGTCACTTCACCTCTCTGAACCTCATTTTCTTATTGGAAAATGAGACTGGCCCTATACTTCAAAAGGCTATAAAGAAGATTAAATCAGAGAATGTCTACAAAAAGCCCAGCATACAAAAGGGACTGGTAATTCTCCTCTTGTCTTTCTTGCCTTTGGATCTCTGCCCACTGGAAGGGACAGGACAAAGGTAGGAGTATGAGGCCCAGGAACCCAAGAGCAGCCTCAAGTTGTTCCTCAACCAAGACCGGTGAGCAGTGTGCTGGGGGTTTGCTAAGAGTTCCTCCCCTCTTCTGGTGTCTGTTAAAATCTGCCCTCCAGGATCAGCTTGGAGCATTGCTTCTTGAGAAAAGCCCCAGTCCTCAAACCAAAAGCTGGAGATGGGAAAGCATTTTTAAGGGCTAGGAAGAAAACAAAGCTTGTTTTCTTGAACTCGGGTAGTGATTATAAAGAGATGAATGAGTGAACTGAGGGAACAGAGAAACTGAACAAATTAGTGAATTGAAGAACAATAGAAAGAAGAACAGTTCACACTTAAGACACTCTTACAGGTGCATACCTTATTTAAGCCTCACAGAAAGCTCTACGAAGTAGGTACTAGTTTTATTCCCATTTATATTTCAAGAGACAGAGGCACAGAAAGGTTAAGTGACATGCTCAAGGGCAGTCAAATTGTATAAGTGCTGGGGCCAGGACTGCAAACCCAGGCTGCTGGCTCCTGAAGCCTGGTCCTTACTGTCCCTTGATGAGATGAATTGGATGGATGGATGGATGGATGGATGGATGGATGGATGGATGGATGGGTGGCTGAGTAGATGAATAGATGGATATGTGGGTGGATGGATTGGTAGGTGGGTAACTGGATGGCTGGATGGGTGGACGAATAGATGGATGGATGGATGGATGGATGGATGGATGGAGGATGGATGGATGGATAGATAGATGGATGGGTGAGTGGATGAATGCATAGATGAATATATGAATGTATGTGGAAGGGTGGATAGGTGAATAGGTAGGTAGATGAACGTGTGTGTGGATAGGTGGAGGAGTAGATAAACAGATGGGTGTGTGTAGAAGGGTAAATGGGTAGATGGGTGAATGGATGGATGAATGAGTGAAAGAATGGGTGGATGAATGGATGGGTGGATGGAGGGATGGATGGATAAGTGGGTGGATGGGTGAGTGGGTGGGTGGATGGATAGTTGGGTAGAGGGGTGGATGGATGGGTGGGTGGATGGGTGGATGGATAGGTAGGTAGACAGATGGATGGATACAGCATGAAAAAAATAATGAATGGGTGAATGGGTAAGCATGGATAACTGCAAGAAGTGGGCTGATGACTAAGACCAATCAATAATTGGTTCCAAGGTGTCTGCCAGGAGGGCAGGAGTCAGGAGTTAAAAATATAATGGTAATAGGTGCCTGGAAACCAATGCCCCTTCCCACCCGCCACTCTCCAGGCTTTCTGCTGCGGCCTGAAATCTCACAATTCCCAGTTTATTCCTTCAGGGTAAGCATTGCCCTCAGCAGCCACCGTTAACCGGCAAAGCCCGTGGGAGTGCCCCTCAGTAGTCTGAGCTTGTGGGAATCGTGCCTCAAATGTGCCTTCTCTGGGCTCTGGGAAGGACAGCGCTGGGAACAGGGAGCTGAGGGCAACCCCTGAGCTGGGAGGAGGTGGGAGTATCCCCTCCCTGCGCTGAGAAGGTTTCCTTCCCTAGCCAGCAATGTCTCTCTCCCAAGCAGCAGGGTCCTCACACTCCTGGGGGAGAGTGAAAAATGGAAAACAGGCAGCCTTGGTGTGAGCAAACCGGATGGCAGCCGCTCCCTCTGCTCTCAGCTTTCCCGCTGCCAGAAGACTGGGTGTCGCACTGTGTGTTATCACGCCAGGCGGCACATGGAAGCTCGCACAGTGCCCAGCAGCCACCTCGGGCAAGAATGCCTCCTCCCCACCCTCCCGCGTGGGAAAGCCCTCGGGCCAGCCCCAGAGGACTGTGGCTTCCAGCTCTCTCTGAAGCACACCATCTAATCCCAGGGCTTCCGTTTCCCCAGCGTTAAGTAAGGAACATGACCTGCCGCATCTACCTCTCAGGAGTAATGGGTCCTTGTTTTTCAAGGGAAAAAAACCATAACTTAAATTACGCTTATTCTGTGCTGGTCATTGTTCTAATAGCTCTACAAATAAAAGTTTCATTTTCACAAAACCTTGAGAAGTAGGTCATATTATCATTCCCCATTTTATGAATAATCAACCAAGGCCCAAAAGAACAAGAGGATTCCAACCGGGGTGGTGTGGCCCAGGAGTTGTGTTCCTAACACCTGGCTAGGATAACTCCACTCTGGACCCAAACCAATGCCACACTCTTCACTGCCTGGCCCCAGCCCCCCTCATGCCTAGGGATTCTCATTCTGCCCCTCGTCAGCATCCCACACCCCT
Source organism: Piliocolobus tephrosceles (assembly GCF_002776525.5). Classification (NCBI taxonomy): domain Eukaryota; kingdom Metazoa; phylum Chordata; class Mammalia; order Primates; family Cercopithecidae; genus Piliocolobus; species Piliocolobus tephrosceles. Next base: position 2,507,519 of record NC_045444.1, on the reverse strand, counting down.
CTGATGATGACGACAGCCACTTTCTGCGGCAGCGGCCTGCGCAGGCCTCCTCTAAGTCCTTCCACGGAGCCTGTTCGGCCCCCTTCATCCACACTCCTGCCTGGGCCTTCTCTCCTTGCCATCCTCTGCTTCTCCCGAACGCCTGACAATTCCATAAGCAACTGCCTGACTCCCAGGCACAGAGAAAGGGTCAGCAGGCTCCATCGCCTCCACCCCCTCCTCTTAGAAGCCCAAACCTCCCCACCTTTGCCATCCCTCTCCGAGACTCCAGGATGGGGCCTGCGGTCATTCAGGAGCTCAGCCCCTGGACGCCCGTTGTAGCCACTTTGTCTCCTGTCCTCAAGACTTGCCTGCCCATCCTGGTGGAGCTGTGAGCCCTCAAGGCTCACTTCTGTAACAGCCAAGACTTTACAGCTGCAAATATAGAAGAAGTCCAGCCCCAGCTGACTTCCACAAATAAGGAAATGTATTCATTCAAAAATCTGGAAAAATCAGGGGATCATTTTGGATTCGGGTGTAGCGTGATCCAGGACTCAAACTCAGTGTCTCTCTCCTCCTCGTGGAACCCCACATCTCCAGTCTCCCAGACTCACAGTGCCTTGTCCAGTGGTGTTGGACGACCTCCTTAATGTCTCAAACAGAAGCCCTGGACTTGAGTTTCCTTGGGGGGCTGGGAAAGGTGGGGGTGGGGCATGCAAAGTGCTGTTTGGGTTGGAGGTCACATGCCCACCCTTAAATATGGGAGGGTGGGCGCAGTGTGGGATCAGCTTCATCAGAGGCGTGAATTCTCAAATGAATGCAGAGCCACCAATATCACAGAAAGATATGGGGAGCGAACAAACGTCCCTCACAGACTCCCAGGCTTTTCCGCCGTCAAAGTGGACAAGACCACATCTGATATCTTGTCCTCCCTCCACACAGGAACTCAGAATTTCCCTTGCTAGCCACAGCCTTGAAGAATCTTGGAATATTAGAGCAGAAAGGGCCTTTATTGTCAAATGACCTCGGCAACCTCCCACACGGCCCCCTCCCCACTCACCCTCCAGGGCCTCATCCTATAGCAAAGCATCTCCCAGCTGGGGTCCTGCCCCAAATTCCTGACCTGCAACATTGTGAGATGTAATAAAATGGTGTTTGATTTAAGGCGCTAAGTTTGGGGATAATTTGTTATGCAGCCACAGATAACTGGAATCATATCCAACAGAAATCCATGCACACGTGCTCCGAAAGATATGTACAACAGTGTTTACTGTATCATTGTTTGCAAAAACAAAAAATTGGAAACAACCTGAACCTCCATCAACAGAAAAACAGATTTGGAAGATCATGATATATTCATACAATGCAATATATTTCAGCCATGAGAACGAATAAATTGTAGCTCCGTGTGTCAACATGGGCGATTTCAAAACAATGTTGGGCCAAAAAACAAATGGCAGAAGGACATGTACAGCTTGAGAACACTGATGTAAAGTTTTAAATTATGTAAAACTACAATATTTTGTTTATGGATGCTCATCTATATAGCAAAAATATAACCACATGCAAGGGAATGAAGAACAACAAATTCATTATGGTGGTTACTTCTCGGGAGAGAGGGAGAGAGAGGATGCAGAAGGGTCTGCAGGGAACTTCGCTGTTCCCTGTTGTTGTCTTTCTTTTAAGAAAATCTGAAATAAATATAAAAATAGATTCAGCCCTGGCCAGGCGCAGTGGCTCATGCCTGTAATCTCAGCATTTTGGGAGGCTGAGGCAGGCGGATCACACGAGGTCAGGAGGGAGTTCGAGACCAGCCTAACCAACATGGTGAAAAATACAAAATTAGCCAGGCGTGGTTGTGGGCATCTATAATCCCAGCTACTTGGGAGGCTGAGGCAGGAGAATCACTTGAACTCAGGAGGCAGAGTTTGCAGTGAGCTGAGATTTCTCCATTGCACTCCAGCCTGGGCAACAACAGTGAGACTCAGTCTCTAAATAAATAAATAAAATAAAATAAAATAAAATAAAATAAAATAAAATAAATTCAGCCCAGACAAAGCGGAAAGGTGAGTACTACAGGGGGATGTTTCAAATTTCAAACAGCTTGAACTATCTGTACCCCTACATTCCACCTGGGACTGGGCCAGGCATTAACCCTTTTCATTGACAAATGGTGGAAATGTCTAAGGAGGTTTGGGGAAGAGCCCTGGTTTCCGGGAACGTGATATTCAAAGGTCTCCTGCTCAAGTCTCTAACTCTCTCGTTCATTTCTCCAGTACTGAGCCCCTACCCAGTGCTTGGCCCAGGGTCACAGGAATAAGTGAAAGAACGTCCCTGCTCACAATCACTGCAGTAGCCAAGGACAGGCGAGCCCCCAACACTGACACCTGTGGGCTATGGAGCGGGAGAACAGGAGCCGGAGCTGTGTATCCAGGAAGAGGGGCGCAGCTGGGCAGAGCCATGAAGGGTTTGCAGGGGGTTAGAGTGCAGCACACAGAAGGGTCTCTCTCAGGGCGGGGCCTCTCGAGAGAATCGGAGGGCAGGGCGGGGACAGCAAGCCAGTTAGCCAGGGATGGATTCGTGGGCCAGGTTTGGGATGAACCCTAGAGCAGGACATCTGCTGGGGACCTTCAGTCCAATTCTGCCCACCCCTGAGTGCCTGGGAGGGCCCTGAAGGCTTCCCAGGGCGTGGCCAGAGGCTGTGGCACTGCTCTGAGGCAAGTGGTGATTGGTTCACAGAGGGCCCTGCTCACAGCTAGACACAGGGACTCATGGTGCCATCCCTGCCTGAGCCTCACCTGGCAGGTGGAGGCCGGGAGGAGAAGCTCAAACTCCTGGCACTGGTGTCCAGCCTAGAGCCTGGTCCACCACTCCAAGTCCACCAAATGATCATTGTGTCATGGCCTGGAAGGTCTGGAAGGACCTCTGCGGTCACCCAGACATCTTCCCTCCTCCCTGTAGTGGGAATGAGAAGCCTGTAGGGTGTGTCTTCGGGTAGCAGGAGTCTTTGCTCGGAGCTTGGAGGGTGTCAGGGATGGCAGGAAAGTAGATCAACAGAAGCGGCACCACCTCACTCGCCGCTCACCGTCCTGGGTTTGAGTCCAGTTGAATTCTCAGTGTTGCCTTAATTTAGGCCTCACCACTTCTCACTCCCACACGTGCGCACACACACACACACACACACACACACACACTAAATCTTAAGTGCAGAGACCAGAGTTAATCATAATTCTTAGTAAAGCACATAAAGATTCTTTCTTGTTTTGTTTTATTTATTTTATTCCCCCTTTTATCCCATTCCCTTCCTGTACTCCACAGGGGCTGAGTCAATGTATTTGATACACAGCTTGAATATGCCTGAAACATTATAAAACGTTTAGTGGTGACATGTTGTGTATATTGATGTGTCATCAATGAACATTAATGGCATAGCGCAGTGGTTCTCAAAGTGTGACCAAGAAATCCCTAGGGGGTCCACAAGGTCAAAAAGATTTTCATAATAACACTGGGACATTATCCTCCTTTTTCTTCTCATTCTTGAACTTCCAAGTGTAGAATGGCACTTTCCGGAGATGATATGACATGTGATATCACTACAGACTAGATGCAGAAGCAGATATGAGAATCCAGCTGTCTTTTCCTAAGCCAGATATTTAAAAGATTTTCAAAAAAAAAAAAAAAAGTTAATGCTACTTCTCACTACGTTTTTATTTTGGAAAATATAACTGTTTGTCATAAAATATACTATATGTGTTAACATGTAACTGATTTATCTTTTTAATGAATTAAGAAATCGTTTTAAATTTTCTGTTTTAATTTCTGAGATGATGTAGTTAGAGACAACAGCCGACATAAACAAAAGCTCCATGGGGTCATCCATTACTGCGAAAAGTTAGAAAGGGGTCCTGAGAGGGAAGTCTGAGAGTCTCTGGCATAACGTGGTGATCCTCCTCGCTCCCCTGTGCTTCCAGAGGCCCCTGTGTCCTCCATGTAGGCCTCGTTCACTGCTTGCAAGCTTGCTTCCGCTTCCACAGTGGGCCATCACAATGCACATACCCACTCCCTCAGAACGCACACCTGGCTTGCCTGTGACTTCCTCATTCATGCCCACGTTTGATGAATTTTTCTGGGACATATACCCGGGAACGGAATTTCTGGGCCAAAGAATATATGCAAACTTAATCAAAATAAAGAATATTTTCCAGACTGACTGTACCTGTTCACACTCCTACACCTGTCTCCACTCCTACGGAGGTCTCCTCTCCCCACGCACCTGTCAACACCTGGTTTCCATTATCCACCCTTCTAATTTGCCATTCTGATGGATACAAAGTGGCAACTCCTTGTTTTGATTTGCATTTCACTGATTACTGTGAGCTGAAACATCTCTACAAGTCTTAGTCATTTGGGATTCGTCTTCTGAGAATTGCCTATTCATAAGCATCATCCATTTTTCTGTTGGGTTTTTTGCCTTTATCTTGTTGTCTGGAGTTCGTTGAATAGTCTTAATCAGTGTTGCTCAAAGTGGGGACTGTCTAAGAGCAGTTTGTGAAATCAAAGTACCACTTCTTCAATCAACAAATTTCTTGCTTCAAAAACCAAAAATCTCTGATAAACTAAACAGCATGCTTACTGAGTATAGTTGACTGGTATTCCAATGCAACTCCTCATGGGCTCACAGACCCGTGCTTTGAATAGCAATGGGTTGAAATATTAGTTGATTTTACCAACTTGCCATTTTTCTTTAATTGTGACTCTGATGTCCTTTATTGCATATAAATCTTTAATTTTGATATTGTCAAGCCTTTTCTTCTGCTTTATGGTTTGTGCTTTTTAGATCTTGGGGTTTCAAAATTTTTTACTTTTATAAAAATGTAAATTGACACACAATTACACATATTTAGGGGTTACATAGTGATGTTTCAATACAGATCATGTATAGTGATCAGATCAGGGCATCTAGCATATCATCATCTCAAACATTTATCATGCCTTTGTTTTAGGAACATTCAGTATCTTCCTTCTAGCTATCTGAAACTATGTAATGTATTATTAACTCTAGTCATCCTGCAGTGGTATAGAACACCAGAACTCATTCCCCTAATCTAGCTGTAATTTTGTACCCTTTAACAAATTTCTTCCTACCCCTCTCTTCCCTCAATCCTTCCCAGCCTCTAGTATCCTTTGTTCTCCTTCTTACTCCTAAGAGATCAGTTTTTATTTTTTGGTTTTTTTAGCTTCCACATATGAGTGAGAACATGCAATGTCATGGATGGATCTAGAGGGCAATATATTAAGTGAAATAATCCAGTCTTTGTTTTAAAAAGTCTTTGTCATTTTGAACACAAACTGATTATGAGATAATAATATTGAGCAATAATTCTTAACTTTTCTAGGTGTGTAATGATATTATGTTTATAATATTTTTCAGTCCTTATCTGTTAAAGATAGTTACTTGGGTATTTATGGGTGAAATAATCAGTGTTTTGGTTTGTTTTAAAATATTAGAGCAAAAGATTCAACATATGCAAGTCAATAAACATAATTCATCACATAAACAGAACAAAAGACAAAAACCATGATTATCTCAATAGACACAGAAAAGTCCTTTGATAAAATGTAACATCCCTTCATGTTAAGCATTCTTAATAAACTAGGTATTGAAGGAACATACCTCAAAATAATAAGAGCCATTTATGACAAACAGTCAATTTCATATTGAATGGGCAAAAGCTGGAAACATTCTCTTTGAAAATCAGCACAAGACGAGGAGGCCATCTCTCACCACTGCTATTCAACATAGTATTGGAAATTCTGGCCAGGGAAATCAGTCAAGATAAAGAAATAAGACATATTCAAATAGGAAGAGAGGAAGTCAAATTGTCTATTTGCAGATGACATGATCCCATACCTAGAAAACCCCATCATCTCAGCCCAAAAGCTTCTTAAGCTGATAAGCAACTTCAGCAAAGTCTCAGGATACAAAATCAATGTGCAAAAATCACAAGCATTCCTATCCACCAACAACAGACAAGCAGAGAGCCAAATTTTGAATGAATTCCCATTCACAATTGCTACAAAGAGAATAAAATAACTAAGAATACAGCAAACAAGGTAAGTGAAGGACCTCTTCAAGGAGAACTACAAACCACTGCTCAAGGAAATCAGAGAGGGCACAAACAAATGGAAAAACATTCCATCCTCGTGGATAGAAAGAATCAATATCATGAAAATGACCACACAGCCCAAAGTAATTTATAGTCAGAGCTATTCCCATTAAACTACCATTGACATTCTTCACAGAATTAGAAAAAAACTACTTTAAAATGCATATGGAACCAAAAAAGAGCCTGTAGAGACAAGACAATCCTAAGCAAAAAGAACAAAGCTGGAGACATCACCCTACCTGACTTCAAACGATACTACAAGGCTACAGTAACCAAAAGAGCAAAGTACTGGTACAAAAACCAATGGAACAGAATAGAGAACTCAGAAATAAGACCACACATCTATAGCCATCTGACCTCTGACAAACCTGACAAAAACAAGCAATGGGGAAAGGATTACCTATTTAATAAATGGTGCTGGGAGAACTGGCTAGTCATATGCAGAAAACTGAAACTGGGCCCCTTCCTCACACCTTATACAAAAATTAACTCAAGATGGATTAAAGACTTACATGTTGTTTGGACGAACGGAGGCAGGATGGTGCACTTCCGGGTTCTTCTTCACCACCAACTCTTCCCATGTGTGCGAGAATGCAGCTGACGCCCGGGAAGGTGCAGCTTAATCAGGCATGCACCAGGTGATGTCAATCCGAGGAGACCAAGATTTACCTGGTGGCACCTGTGGAGCGGCCCCCCTCCCCCGACATGCCCGTGCCCCGCCTATTGCCCTTCCACTTCTAGAAAAGTGGCTCCCAGCAGATGCGCCGGGGGTGGGCTTTCTCAGCCCCCACTCTTGTCGGGACTGTATTAGAAACTCCAGCCCCCCCCCCACCAAAGAATAAATTTGCAGTTTTGCTTTTAGCCTTGCCTACTCGCTGGTTCTTTTGTGCCCACTCTGGTGGTCTTAGAAAAAACAAATCACATGTAAAACCCAAAACTACAGAAACCCTAGAAGAAAATCTAGGAGATACCATTCAGGACGTAGACATAGGCAAAGATATCATGACACAAACATCAAAAGCAATTGCAACAAAAGCAAAATTTGACAAATGGGATCTAATTAAACTAGAGAGCTTTTGTACAGCAAAAGAAACTAACATCAGAGTTGAACAGACAACCTACAGAATGAGAGAATATTTTTGTAATCTATCCACCTGACCAAAGTCTAGAATTTACAAGGAACTTAAACAAATTTACAAGAAAAAAAACAACTTTATTAAAAAGTGGTAGGCAAAGGACATAAACTGACACTTCTAAAGAAGACATTTATGTGACCAACAAACATATGAAAAAAAGCTCAACATCACTGATGATCTCTGATCATTAGAGAAATGCAAATCAAAACCACAATGAGATACCATCTCATGCCAGATGAATACCATCAGAATGGTGATTATTAAAAAGTCAAGAAACAACAGATGCTGATGAGGCTGTGGAGAAATAGGACCTCTTTTACACTGTTGGTGGGAATGTAAATTAGTTTAACCATTGTGGAAGACAGTGTGGCGATTCCTCAAAGACCTAGAACCAGAAATACCATTTGACCCTGCAATCCCATTAATGGGTATATACCCAAAGGAATATAAATCATTCTATTTAAAAAATACATGTATGTGTATGTTCATTGCAGCACTATTTATAATAGCAAGGACATGAAATCAATCCAAATGCCCATCAATGATAGACTGGATAAAGAAAATGTGGTACATATACACCATGGAATATTGTGCAGCCATAAAAAGAACAAGATCATATTCATTGCAAGGACATGGATGGAGCTGGAAGCCATTATCCTCAGCAAACTAACCAAGGAACAGAAAACCAAGCACCGCATGTTCTCACTTATAAGTGGGAGCTGAACAATGTGAACACTTAAGACACAGGGAAGGGAACAACACACACTGGAGTCATTGTGGGGAGCGTGGGGAGAGAGAACATCAGGAAAAAGAGCTAATTCATTCTGGACTGAATACCTAGGTGATGGGTTGACAGATGCAGGAAATGACCATGGCACATGTTTACCTAAGTAACAAACCTCCACATCCTGCACATGTACCCTGGAACTTTAAATAAATAAATAAATAAATAAATAAATAAATAAATAAATAAATAATACAGCAAAACAAAGTGAAAAGATCAACAAAACAAGGCTGTGGCAAGGATCTTAGGATAGTAGCTATTTACCTGCCTGAACGGAAGACTGGAGAAATATTGATGGATGTGTTGACGTAATGAGTATAGAAAGGTTCATTATACTGCCCTCATCATTCTTTGTGTATATATAAAAATTTTTAAATATAAAATAATCTTTTCCTATGCTAGGTCACACAAAAAATATTGCACGCTTTTGACTATTAACTTTGTAATTTTACCATTTCATTTAAATCTTCATCTGCAATTTTTATTTATGTGTGGTTTAAGGCAGGGATATAACTTTTATCTTTCTCCATGTCGTGAGTCAGGTGCCCCAATATGGTCTACCAAAGTTCATTCTTTCCCAGGGTAGGACAATGATTCTACTGGACACGATCACCCAAATTTCCAAACTTTTGCTCCTCTGTTTCCCTTGGACATGATCCCCATTCACCAGGCGGGGATAGCTGAATGTTCTAGCATGTGGAAAGGAGAGAGAGATGTTTGTAAGTTACTCACACTAATGTTCCATTGGTCTGAACTTGGTTACAGGCCACACCTAGCTGCAAGAGATGCTAGGAAGTATGGCAGCAGGCTGGCCAGCTGCTGTGTGCTTGGCTAAGACTGAAAGGCTCTACAGTAGAAGAAAAAGTCTAAAATTGACTTACTATTCATGGATCTTTATTCTTCCACATAAACTTTAGAATGACTTTGTTGGTATCTTTGGGAAAGCCAACTAAATTTCTTATTAGGATTGCTTTTAATGTATAGATTACTTTGGAAGTTAACATCTTTATTAGGTTAACTCATCCCATGTATACATATAGAATATCTGTTTTTTCAAATCTTTTTACATTTTCTTTAGTAGAGAGTGTTTTCTCAAAGGTCTTGTTGATTTTTAGTAAAGTTAATTCCTAGATAGTTTATAGTTCCTATGATACAGTGCATAGTGTTGCAGTTATAGAACAGAGAGTAGCAACTATGGCCCACAGGTGAAATTCAGCCCATGCCCTGTTACTCTATGACCCATAAGCTAAAAATTGTTTTTATAGTTTTAAAGGGTTTAAAAAAAAACAGGAAAAAAAAGAAAAAGTATGTGTTATAGAAACCATATATGGCCTACAAAACCTAAAATTGTTACCTATCTGCCAACTTACAGGTAAACTTTGACAACCCTGGTTTAAAGGAATGCTATTAATGTTTTAAGTTGATCTTTTATCTTGTAACCTTGATGAATTTCCTAATAATTTTTGTTTTCTTTGAGACAGAGTCTTGCTCTGTCACCCAGGCTGGGGGTGCAGTGATGTGATCCTGACTCACTGCAACCTCCACCTCCCAGGTTCAAGCAATTCTCCTGCCTCAGCCTCCTGAGTACCTGGGATCATGGGTGTGCACTACCACACCCAGCTAATTTCTGTATTTCTACTAGATACGGGGTTTTACCATGTTGGCCAGGCTGGCCTTGAACTCTTGACGTTAAGTGATCTGCCCGCCTCAGCCTCCCAAAGTGCTGGGATTACAGGCATAAGCCACCACCTTCAGTCAGTTTTCTAATAATTTTTCTGTTGACTTCCTTAGGCTTTCTATGCAGTTGATGATATCTCCCACAAATGACAGTCATTTCTCTTCCCTTTAATCCCTATACCTCTTGAATCTTTTCCTTGTTTTAAATCTTTGGACAGGCCCGAAAATACTATGCTTTAAAAAAATAGTAATGAGGCCGGGCGCAGAGGCTCACACCTGTGATCCCAGCACTTTGGGAGGCTGAGGCAGGCGGATCACAAGTTCAGGAGTTTGAGACCAGCCTGGCCAGTATGGTGATACCCCGTCTCTATTAAAAATACAGAAATTAGCTGGGCATGGTGGCAGACGCCTGTAGTCCCAGGTACTTGGGAAGCTGAGGCAAGAGAATTGCTTGAACCCAGGAGGCAGAGGTTGCAGTGAGCCACAGCTATGCCACTGCGCTCCAACCTGGGAGACAGAGCAAGACTCTTGTCTCAAAAAAAAAAAAAAAAAAAAAATAGTAATGATAATGTAAGTACAGCTGCCTTGTTCTAAATCTTAATGGGAATGAGCCTAAAGTTTCTCTATTAATTATTACTTTGCTGTAGGTTTGGGGTATATAACCTTTATCAAATTAAATAAATTCCCTTCTATTCTTGGTCTTTTAAGAGATTTTTCATCAGAAATATGTATTGAAATTTCTCAAGTGCTACTGAAAAAATTATATGATTTTGTCATTTCATTCATTAATGGGAAGAAGTGCATGGACAGATTTTCTGATGTTAAGCTATCCTTGCATTCCTAGGACAAACCCCATGTTCACTACACTATAAGTGAAATGTCTATAATTTCCTGTACTATCTTTACCAGATTTCAGAATCTAGATTATACTAACTAGATTCAATAAGTGAATCGGCACCTTTCCTGCTTTGTCAAATTCTGGTATAAATTTTGTAATAGACTAATAATTTATTCTTTGAAAGCTTGATAAAATTCATCTGTTAGACTTTCTGGGCCTATAATTTTTTGGAGGGAGACCTGTGATAAGTCTTTCAATTTTTTAAATAATAACTATTGATGTATTCAAGTTTTCTATGCCCTCTTGACTTTTTTCTCCATTTTGTGTTTTCCAGGACTTTATTCATTTTGCTTAGGTTTATCAATTTATCATCATATGATTATTCATACTATTATATTCTTAGGATATCATTTCTTTATAGTTATTTTTATTTTTGATTACACATTGTATTTGCATATTTATTCTTTTTTCTTTGATCCACATATTTATTTAGTGAAACGGTTTTTGGTTTCCAGTAGTTTATCTTTTTTGCTCTTTATCCTTGTTTTATTATTTCTTTCCTTCTTTCCTTTGTTTTGCTTTACTGCTATTTTCTAACTTGAAGTGAATGCTTAGCTCATTTATTTCATTATATCTTGATTCTTGATAAATGTACCTAAAGCTATATATTTTCCCGTGAGTACTTTTTTTAGCTGCATCTCAAAATTTGAGCATATGGCATTTTTATGGTTGTTCAGGTCTAAGTATTTTATAATTGTCCCTGGTGATTTCCTCTTTAATCCAGATGTAATTTACTAGTATGTTACATAATTTCCAGACACACAGAATATTTGCAGTTATCCTTTTGCCACTGATTTATGATTTTATTATGTAGTAATCAGAGAACATAGATTATGTGATGCCGGTTCTTTCAAATGCATCAAGACATCCTTTGAGGCCCAGGCTGAAGACAATTTTTGTGAGTGCATCACACGTGCTTAGAAAAAATTTGCATTCTCTGCTTGTGCATTTTATATGCCTATGTAAATTGGAGTTTATTAATTGTGTCTATCATATCTTTCTTGGTCTGCTTGACCTGTTCAGTGAAGTATCTGTTAAAGCTGATTACTACAATTGTTTACCAAAGCAATCTTTCTAACACAAAAATTCAACCACATCATTCCCATTGCTTTTAAAAAAATTAGAAATAAAAATCATGTTCAGCTCAGACTGCAGTAAGGCCCTCTTTGCCCAGGCCTGACTTGAGTCCTCCATCAGGTCATCTGTCCTCCACCATTGCCACCTCCCTGACCCACACTCCGTGCATTAACTGGAGTGCCACACTCCTTCTCACTCTCTGTGTTTAGGCAATGTGACTCCTGCCTGTGGTATTTTCTCCTGAAGCTAACCTAGCTTCTTATAAGTACCCACCTGCCCTTCAAGATTCAGCTCAGATTTTTACAACCTCATCTTTCGCCATGACCCCACCAACACCTGGACTCCTGCCAGGCCCTGCTATCTCCAGCACCCCTGCTGTGCCACACCCTCTCCCACCTCTGAGCCTTTGCCCAAGCTGTTCCCTCCACCCAGAGGCACTTCTTGGATGGGCCTCGTCTCTGCCACTCCAGGACTCAGCTCAATCCCCTTCCCCTAAAAATATCCCTCCACGTTGGTCTGTTTGGGATGTCTCCTTCCAATAATCCTGCAAACACTGAGTGCTGCCTGTGTGCTGTGCCTGTACTGCGCGTGGGGTCAATCTCGGCTCTCCCTGAGAGTTACATTCTGGAGCCTGAGTGGCAAACTCAAATGCACACAGGGCCCAGGAAGGTCCTAGGAACGTGTTAGCAGCTGCCCAGGGACTATGAGACTCTGCCCTATCTAACGGCCATAGCTATGGCTCAGCCCCTCCACTGGTAGTGTTTGGAAACGTAGGTCCTGCTTACCCACTTGCCTGAGTTTTCAAGAGAAGGTGTACATTTTAACGCATTGGTAACTAATTCAAACGTTTCTGAAACAGTGCTGGACAAGCAGAGCCAGCCTGCCAGCCAGGGGCCAGGTGTAACCAATGGCTGCCCAGGCTTCGGCCTCCGGTCTGGAGGCACATCAAGAGAGCATCTAACTCAGCCACAAAGGTGGCTTCCCGGGGAGAAGCCACTTGGGCAGAGTGCTGATCCATGAGCATTGAGGAACTCGCAGAAAGAACTGGGAAGAATGTTCCAGGAGGAGGGACGAGAGGCCAAATGACGGCCCTGGTCGTTATGATGAGTGCTCCACCCCATCCACGCAGGGGCAGGGAAGGCCTTGGCCAGCCTCCCCGGGGAGCCTTCTTTACCACTGCAGGCTACACAGAGAGGACAGCCCACCCCAACCCCTTGGCCAGCGACTCTCCACAGGAGGAGTCCCAAACCAACCAAGGGGAGGAAGAGCCACAGTCCCCTTTGCCAGGCCCGAGCTGATTCCAGGGGAAGCCAGATTCAAGCACCTGAGGCCAAGGCCAGTGTGAGGTCCACGGGGTGGAGATGGAGCCGGCTTTGGATGTGGCAAAGGATGGGGGCACCCCCTTCACAGACCATGCACATCCCTGCCGGAGGGCAGCCTCCTTCTTCCGTGAGCATCCAGGGAGGAGGCTGTGGAGTGCGGTCATATCCGACCAGGACAGCCCAAGAGACAGGTGAATCGGAGACTCAAAGAGGGAAGTGATCTCCGCAGTATACTCCCTGGCTGGCCAGGCCTGGCGGGGGTGTGTGCCTGGCTCATCTGTTTTGTCTTTTGTGTTAAATGGAGCTCTCTGCTTTTCAGGAGGGGCAGGATGGGAAATTATTAGAAGGCTGTGTGCACAAGAGGACAGAAGAGAGGCACTCAGGTTGACCGAGCTCGGTGCTGCCGATGTGAGAACAGGTATAACCTGGCCCCCCTGCACCAGATCTGAGCCTCACAGTGGGGACCTACCAAGCCAGGCTTGCCACACCATGCTGATATGTAAGCTGCTCATTCAGCTGACATGCATTCACCAGGCACCTACTGTGTGTGAGAGGCTGTCCCGGTCACTAAGGAAACAACCGCCAGGGGATGGGAGCGGCAGACACACCAAGAAACATCTGCCCTAAAGTGTCTGGGTGTGCAGGGGGCCTCAGCGCTGGAAGAGGGGGTTCAGAAAAGAATTTCAGAGCAGGGATTGTTGGCGAGCTGTGTCTTGAGCGGTGACAGTATTTGCTCGTGCAGATGCCAGAATGCTAGGGAGAAGGGCGTTCTGGGCAGTGGGACCAGCTGGCAGAGGCATGAAGGTACCAGCATCCTAGAACATTAGCAAATGCCAAATAGGTCCATTGGATGGGAGCATAAAGCTCAAGGCAATGGGAGCAGAGAGACTGGAAGGACTTGAAGGATCCTATGGAGTTTCAGCTTCATTCTGTGGGCAATGGGGACCTCTGTGGCTTCCAGCCTTACAAAGGCCCTGTGGACACTGGACAGGAGGGCCCAGCCCAGAAATGCAGTCCAGAAGCCATGGACCAGGTGATGGGGAGGTCTCCTGGAAAGAGACTCAGCAGGACTGGGTGATGCATGGGTGCCTGATTCTCTGGTCTTTGGGGACTCTTTCTCCATCAGCGGTCTAGGTGCGCTTAGCAACCACCTCTACTGCCCAGGCATTCAAGAGCTACTTTCTCTGAATCCAAAGGTGGACCCTGACTGATATTATAGAAGGCCCAGCTGACCTGAAGGCTTCCCACAGAAGGCCGCTGTGTGCTGACCACGCAGGCTCAGTCTCCCCTAAACACAGAGGGATGCCTGTTCACCCTCAGAGTCCTGGGGGTCTACATGTTCTCCTTTGGAGCCTTGGGCTCTGTGTTATGGCAGCTGAAGATACAGGAGCAGCCAGGGGGCCCACAGGAAGTCCAGAACACACCTCCCAGGGCCTTTGGGGAACCAACCTTGGCCCCTAACAGCCTAATAATATAGGTAGCTGGAGGCCTGGGAGTTGAGACAAGCTGACTTTGAAGTCCAGCTCTTTCTCAGGGCAGCGTGACCCTAGACAGGTTTTTTAACTTCTCTGGGTCTCTGTTTCTTTATCTATAGTTTGCTGTGTGCCAGGCACTAGGCCAAGTCATCTCATGCCTATTTCATCCGATCCCCACAAGCTTCAGGGGCAAGGGGCAGGCTCTGTCACTTGGCCCCATGTTATAGATGAGGAAACTAAAATTCCAAGAGGACCAAGTACTCATCCCTTAGAAGGCTGGATTTTCAAATCCGTCTGCATCGCTGGCTGAATTCTGTCTCCATGGCTCTGTCTAATAACCATGACTCCATGCCGTGCACTTTCCCCGGGGCCTGGCATAAGGAGGAGTCAGTGCCTGGGATTTCCTTGCCTCCCTCATCATCTCCCAGCCCCTACAACCAACCCTGCTCCGAAGCCCTGTCCCAAGCTCATTTTCTTATTTGCTCTTTCTGCCTCAAAGCCTTAAATAACCCCACAAATTCCTGAAATTCCAGAAGTTTCCAAATAAACTTTCTGCAAAAAGACATAAGGTGTGCACCAAAGGACCTGGGCAGGTTGTGCAGCCCCTGTGAATGTGGACGGAGAGAAGCAGGTGTGGTCAGGAAGTTTCCTGGGCAGTAGAGGTCCCTCCACTCAGAGACTTAGCTGCCCAGGCTGGTGCAAGATGGCCCTGCGTGTGCAAGTGCATATGTGCGTGTGTGTACACATAGGGGCGCACGTGCACTGCACACATGCACCCACACATGCATTTGGATGCACACACAAACACATGCCATAATTGTAGGGGTCCAAATAAATGCCCACACATGCTTGTGCATGCAGTCGCAGAGCCCCTGCAGCAGGGCAGGTGGCAGTGGTTGGACACAGTTGAGGGACATGCCTCCCCGAGCCTGGCACTTCTCCTGAGAAGGGGCATGGGTTGGGCTCAGGGACGCTGGGAGAGGCCTCTAGAGGCAGGAGAGGGCAAGGAGAGTGTCTTTTTCACACACCTGCTCCCCCGAACCCACTAATCCTCCAGTCTGTGAGGCCACCTTGAGTCAGCCCATCAGCTGATGGGCCCAGGTCCCCCAGGTTTCCAGCAAAGCAAGGTTTCCTGGGACAGTGGGTTTCAGGGTCTGCACCCCGCCTCATCCCAGCCACCATCCCCTGGCACCTGTCACCGCAGCCTCACTGGAAGGGGCAACGTCCCTTCCATGCACCTAGGCAATTTTTCAACTCTGCCACAGACACCTTCCCTGGGGCCCTCCACCCCCACCCTCACGCGCTCATCAACACACACACACTCATTCACATGCACACTCATGCAAGGCTGGCAAATTTCAACTCATCCTGTAAGACGATTTTGCCCACTGTGTGAGGCCTGTACCCCAGTTAAATAACATGAACTCCACCGGAAGAAAGTTATTCCCTTTTCAACAAGTTCCTTTTCAACAGCTGCTAATTATATCAAGGAGTTTGGTGCTGGCAAGCTTTAACATCTTTCTAGCACTCATTAATCTCACTTACTCGCAGAGGGCCGGCCTCAGAGCTGTCCTGCAGGCAGCAGTGTCCGGAGGGAGCTGGCTAGCCTTTCTTGTGTGTATTGCCTTCTATTCAGGGCAGATGATATGCTTTTCTGTTGATGGTAGCGGTGCGGTTTCCTGTCAAATAAATGCAAGAGGGCCTTTTTTTAAATGAATTAAAGAAAAATTCTATGTTAATAATGGTATAGAAAGTTTCAGAAAACAGCACAGGTGGCAAGATTTGACTCAGGCGTCACCTTCAAGAGGCCCTCCCTGAACTTCCTTCTCTCCGGGGTGCCCCACATGCTGGACACCTGTGCTATTGCGATGACCATGTGTTTACACACTGGCCGGGCTTGTGGCCCCAGAACCCATCCAGGCCTGGTGCTTTGGTTTTGCCAGGTCAGTGCTTGGTCCCACGGGGTGAACGCCTCTAGCCCTGGTACCCTGTGCTCTGCCCAAATCCGGCCACCCATCCATGCCCTAAAACTGCAAAGATGGGAGGTTTCTACCATTTCTGGACACAACCTGGTCTCATGGGTCAGTTCCCAGTCCAAAGGCACTTTGCCCAGCCATGGCCTGGGACCTTGGGCAGGCCACTTCTCTCAGAAAGCCCTGGCCTCTGTCCTGGGTCCTGACCCACACTCCCTGCTGCCTGCCAGATCCTCCACTGGGATGGTCCCCTCCCCTGCTCCTCCCAGACCTTCCTGCTTCTTTCCAGACCTGCCTCCTGCCTCCCTCCTCCCCAATCCCACCTCAGTGCCCCAAATGGACAGCTTGGTGGCACCAGCCATCTCTCCCTCCCTCAGTCTCCCCTCCCAGGAAGGATCATCAGGCCTGAGGCTCGCGCCTCCCTCCTGCTGTAACCACCTTGCCCCAGATTCTGCTCACTGCCTCCCAGAGCCATCAGCTCGCCCTTTGAGCAGCTCTGCCCATCGGCAGCCCCTCTGCCCTGAAGAACCCCCACCCTACACAGTTTCAATCAAGCACTCCCTCTCCAGCCCACCGTGGCTCCCCGTCACTCACACAGAAGAGAGGGTTGGAAACTAGCATTTATGGAGACCCTGCCATGAGCTTCAGGTTTACAGCTGGGCCCGTGTTCTCCATATAGCACCTCATTTAATCTGCACAACGGCCTTTTGTTAATCCTGTTTTACAGATGAGGAAACTGAGACTCAGAGACGCTAAGTCAATCTCTGAAGGAGGTAGTGGGGAAAAGACAATCACATGGAGAGAATTATGTACAAAATGGCACAAGGGGAAGTGGGCACTTCGCATGTTGGAAAAGGTTGAGTGGGACTGGAACTGAGGGGTCAGCGCCGAGCAGGGATGAGACCAGGAAGGAGGTTGAGGCCTGGTTGAGAAGAGCTTCCAGGGCCCAGTGAGCTGGAGCAGCAGCTGCCTAAAGGGGGATTCACGTTCAGAGAGGCAGAGGCACAGGGTGTCTCAGGAGGCTGGATGGAGGGGGATGCACCAGGCCAGGCAGGAAAGGACGAGAGACAAACCCAGGCAGCAGGGCAACCAGGAATGGGGACTCACAGCCTGGGCAGAATTGGTGGGGGTTGGGTATTCTGAGGCCCATAGAGGAAGCCGGAAGGGCTGGGAGCTTACCTGCTGAGCAGCTCAGGGGCCTGGCACTTGCTTTCTCCTCCCTACCCCTTGGCCCCACCTGACATGTACACGGATTTCTCTGAGTTTCACCCCTCCTAAACCCCCACCACCCACACACCAAAATGTGAAGGCCTGGAGAGCAGGGGCTTGATCCACTTTGTTCCCTGCTGATCCCAGTGCTCAGCACTCTGCCTTGTTTGACAAAATATGATGAATGAATAAAAGGATCTGTAAATGAATGTGCTATATTTGTATTTAGGAAGACAGAAAGGGAAATCCATTTGCAAGGGAAGAAAAGCAGCTCCATCTGGGACCTGTGGAGTCTCCCCGCACGGGAGTGGACACCATGCCAGCAGATGGCCAGTGACGACTTGGAGGGTCCGAGCTAGCAAATCCGTGTGACTTGCTTTTTCATCCTCTCCCACTCCCTGCTCTCCTTCTGGACCTGGGTGGGCCAGCTGAGCCCCATCTACACACGCCTTTGCCTGCCCAAGAGGCAGTGGGCATGGTGAGTGTGAAGGCAAGAGGACAGGTGGTAGCCCTGCCACTGCTGACCTCAGGGACTAGTTCCCCTCCCTGAACTGCAGTCTCCAGGTTGACCACGGGATGACACCTCCTCCCCTCCACTGGACATGCCAGGACCTCTGTCCTCTGGCTATCCTGGTTTCTTCTGGGACTGTCAGCCTCCAAACAGTGCCCCACACACCTACCACCTACCTCTGGACACTGCTCTCTGACCACCAGGCAGGCCTGGTAAAGGAGGCTTCGTCCCTAGCCTTGATGTCTAATCTACAGGGCCCAGAACAGTGCCTGACACATTGTAGGTAGTCAACCAATATTTTTGAGTGAATCAAGGAATGTCACTCTGACTGGCTTGTTTTTACTATCCTTTCGAGAAGCTTGGAGTGACACTTAACTACCAAATCAGAGCAACAGCATTCTTAATCATTATGACAAAAATGAGCCACTGTGACAGTGTCTTTATATTGATACAGTCACTTCCCACAAGTTCCTCGGACCCTGATAGCAACTCTTTCGGTCAGAACATGAGTCTCGTGTCCATCTTCCAGGTGAGGACCAGCAGCTCAGAGGGCCAGCCCCAGCCCAGGTTGGGACGCAGGCCCAGCTTCCGGGTGCCCCGAGGGACCTCTGAACCAGGGTGTGGCAGTGGCTAGGACTGGGGAGCTGTGATCTCACCTGAGGGTGGGGTGGTAGAAGCCTGCTCAGTGGGGACATGAAAGCCAGGCATGAAAGCCAAACGCTCCCGGGCACCCAGTGCGGTGTGAGCACTCACAAAGGCATCCCATTGTTTGCTTTCTACAAACACCAGGACAAACAGCACCTCCCAGGGCTTCATTCCTGCGCCTGTTGGCCCGCAGCAGCGGACAGCACACACTCCATGCAGGGTGGCTCCACTGCCCCCACTGTGGGGCCCATGAGGATGGACACCTGGTGGATGACCCTGCCAGGGACCTGGATGTCCTGGTCTCCCAGGTCTCAGCGAGTCCAGTCCTGCCCAGACCACCTGGCATCTTAGTATCCAGTTTGTCATCATCGGGGGGCCCCCTAAGGCCGGGCAGGGTCCTATCAAGGGGCTCACGTCTCTGAGTGCCCCAGCATCGCACCGTTGCTGATGGGGAGGGGGATTTCAAGTCCCGGGGGGGAGGCTTAGATGGTGTTGCACCCCGACGAGCAGGCATCCTCCTGGGCTTGCCTCAGGGCCACCTGCCAGCTAGGCTGGGGGTGAGGTGAGGGCAGGTGGTGCTCAGTTGGAGGTGACCCTGACATGGCCAAGTGGGGAAGGCAGTTTCCAGAGGGCCCCAGGAAGAAAAGGCCTGAATCATTCTGATCTGAGGGCTGGGATGCCTGGCTAAGGGGCTGAAGGTCAAGAAGGCCACAGACGTGCCATCAAGGAGCCCCTGCGTGCTGCAGGAGGGGACGGAAGCCATGCAAGGAAAGGGAAACAGGGACTCCACCTGTCCAAGGGCAGCCTGGCCCTTGAGGGGGCGTGCAGGGGAGCAGGGGTTGGGTAGGTGTGACTGCTGCAGCCCCAGTCCGCTCTGCACAGTTACTCTGGGAAAGGGGAGCAGGGGTTGGGTAGTTGTGACTGCTGCAGCCCCAGACTGCTCCACACAGTTACTCTGGGAATATGGTTGCATCTCTGTGCTCACAACAAAAACAGCCCTGCCAGCGAGCACCTACTCCATTCCTGACCATAGTAACTCACTCTGCATTCAGGGGACCCCTGGCCCTGCCTCCCACATGGAATGTGTCTCTCAGCCAGCTGCCGGGAGGCCTTTGGGGAGAAAGATACCTGCTTCCCATCCTGGCCGCAGATTTGGTGATTCCCATCATGATTATCACTTTGCAATTTAAAAATCAGGCTCATGCCCTGGAACTCACGTCACCCACAGAGCAGCTGCTACAGTAGGTATCTTGGACAGGAACCAACAAGCTCCAAGGCACTGGGAACCTTACTTTCAGCTACAACCCCAGGGCCTAGCACATAGTTTGTGCTTGACAAACACTTGTGGGAACCAACGAATGAATAAATAAATACTAAAAATAACAAATATTTACCTACTATACACCAGGCCCTGTTCTGTCCCCTTCACCTATATCATCTCATTTAGTCTTCACAGCAAACTGAGGGGTAGGCACTGCCATGGTTCCCATTTTACAAATGGGAAACTGAGGCTCAGAGACATTGAATGACTTGCCAGTTGCCAGCAGGGAACAGAGCTAGGCCTTAATCTGACATCTAGGTTCTCCAACCTTCTTCACCTGCTCTTCCTGCTGGAAAGGCTCAGGATGTGTTTTCCGCGTGGCTTGAGGGCTCTGAGAATATCCCAACACCCGAGACATCTGTGGCCCCGGGACTCAGGACATCCGGCCCTCCCCCGTCCCGGGCTCCTGTCGCTGAAGTCAGTTTCACCCTTGTGTGCTGCAGCCCCACTGGGACGAGGGAAGAGATACACCCCTCACACCTGAGATCGAAATCCTTTATGAACAGCCCTCTGGCTGCGGGCAGCTTGTGGGAGGCAGGTAGGGTCCCCTCTGCACCCCGTGCCTGCCCCCATGCCTGCCGTCCGTTTCCCTGCCCTTCACCAAGGACTGGCCTAGGTCAGGCACCGAGCTGGGAGCTGGGCTGTGTGGAGGACGGGGCGCACCCTGCCCACAGGAACACCCGACGGCATCTGCGGCAGAGAGCCTGGTGCATGCGAGAGACGGGATGCCTGGAGCTCCAGGGAGTGCCGGCCACTTGTCGCAGGTGTGATCGGAGCCGCCTTTACGGAATAAATGAACGAGTAGATTATGACTCAGCCGCCAGTGACTTAGTAAATGTTGTGTGTCTGTCACAGGCTGGGAGCCATGGAAAGAACCCTCAGCGAGGCCATACTGAATTGCGTGGCATCTGGTGAGACTAGGCTCAGATAACCTTCCTCAGATTCTTCCAGGCAAGTAGAAAGATTACATTCGTGAAAGTGCTGTCCAGATCTGTGCCTGTGAGTGACACCCCCAGGGCAGGGCAGAGTTTACAGCATCCTCCTCCCCTGTGCCCACACTCTCCACCCTAGCCCTACGTTCCCGGCCCAGAAATCACAGTTCTCTGGGACTCAGATGCTCCCTGTGGACACGGGAGCTACAGATGCTGTCACTGCCCCAGCCAGATCACCTTGGTCCTCCCCTGAGGTCACCTGTACTTCAGTGGACAGTTCCCATGCATGTGGCCAGCTTCCAACCTGGGGCCTGCCCGGGTGAGGGTCAGCCCTAATTTTCTGTGTGGCCAAGAACTTCATCTGCAGCTATGGATCCAACCGTCCTCAGGGCCTGGAGAAGTCCTTCCTTGGGCTCAGTCCCTCCTCAGGGTCAGCGCTCCCCTGGCCCAGCCAGGACAGGGGTGGGAGGACAGGAATTTCTTCCATCTTCATATCCCAAGGAGCAGTCTTTGCTGGGTA
The DNA here is from genome assembly GCF_002776525.5 of Piliocolobus tephrosceles. Classification (NCBI taxonomy): domain Eukaryota; kingdom Metazoa; phylum Chordata; class Mammalia; order Primates; family Cercopithecidae; genus Piliocolobus; species Piliocolobus tephrosceles. The sequence goes on along the minus strand of NC_045444.1, from coordinate 2,485,893 downwards.
ATTTCTTGTGCAGGACCCATGGGATCCTCACAATAGCTTTGGATTGTCGTCCCCACTTGACAGTTGGGGAATCTGAGGCTGAAGTCATCGCAAGGCCAGTGTCAAAGCTGAGAGCAGCGCTAAGAACTCCTGACCACCACCCCGAGCCCCCAGCATCATCCCCCAACCCACCACTGTCTTCAGGAAAGAGGCAGAAGTAGATACTAGGATGGTCCTGGCTACGGTGAGCCCCTGTTGCCCCCGTTGTGCCAGTGGCGGGCAGAGCTCCCCAGGGAATGCTACAATGGAACCCAGGAAAGGATGGGACTGCCCTTCCTCCAGTGAGAGCCCTGGAGTCGGGTTGGAGGGTAGCATGGAGGCCCACCTGCAGGATGAGCTTGTACAAGTCACTTAGCGTTTCCGCCCACACTCTTGGGCACACACGCACACTCACGTGCACACACAGCCCGCCCTCCACCAGCGCTCCTGAAGGCCGTGTGCGTGTGGGTGGGTGCCTGGGGAGCAGCTTCCCAGCGAGAGGCTCTGGAGCCCGCAGAGCCCTCCACTCTTGGCGCAGCATCAGCCCCAGCCTTCTGCACAGGCAGCTGCCTCTAGGAATGATTTGAAGGGCTCCCAGGAGCCGCTTAGCCCTCAGGAACCTCCCCCACCCCTGCCTATCTGCCTGCCCGGCCTTCCCAAGACCTGGCTGAGATCCAGGAGGGGAGGGAACCCCAGCAGGGGCCCCACGGGGTGTGGGGGATGGGGATCAGTGGCTGTGCTGAGTGACCTGTACACCCTCTCATTGCCTCTCTCCAGCAGCCCCACAGGGCAAGCATTAACGCAGAGGTCACCATCCTCTCGGTTAGAGATGAAGAAGGCAGGGGGAACTGCTCAAATAGCAAGTGGCAGAGCTAGCACTGAAACCCTACGGTCCTGGGCCTTTTTCACTTCTTACCCCTTCAGGCTAAGAGGAGAATCCAGCGACCAGACCCCTCAGGACTTGAAGGCTGGGTCAGAACAGAGGAACCCGATGAGGCCAGGGTGAATCCCAGGAAGTGAAAGGGAGAGGAGCTTCAAGGCGCAACTGAGGGTGTGGGGGAGGCCTGAGGAAGCCTCTAGAGTTGCAGTTCAGCTGGAGCATCCTGCAGCTGTTCAAAGCAGTAAAACCTTGAGGTGGCCAGAGATGTGCTGTCACCAGAGGTGTGTGTGCAGACACACAGGCACACGCTTGGGTGTGGGCACCCCTATGCACATGTGTGTGTGGCAAGTTTAACTCCATGAAGAAGGAAAGGTCTGCAGCTGAGGGATCTGGTGGAGGGTGAGGGGGGGTGCTCTGGTGCAGGACTGTGGGACAGGCCTGTGGACAGAGCTCAATGCTGCTCACGTGCCCCACACCCTACTCCCTGGCCTCCACACACACTTCCACCGCCTCAGCGCACTCCCCAGGGCCCCCACCTCAAGCCAAGCTAGTGCCAGGCACGTTGCCTACATCAGCTCATCACCCTGAAAGCATTTCATCCCATTCCTTTCAGAGACAGTCAGGCAACATCTCCAAGTCGACACAGAGCTGGAACCTGAGCTTGGGTCTCTCTGGCTCCACAACATTCGTTGCTCAAGGTTGAAATTGGGGGGTTGTGTATGGGCGCTCGCAGGATACCAGGTATACCCCAAGAAGGAAGCAACGAGAGGGCGTGGAGGCACAGAGTGCTGGGAGCACCTCTTCAGAAAGTATTTTCTAACCAAAGCAGGTCCCGGAGAAGTGCTCACGGGTGGACCCCTGGAGTCACAGCTGTCCTTTCAGCGAGGACCTGTTCTCTGGGGAGGGCTGATGCCAGTGGCCAGAGTCATCGAGAAGTTGAGGCTGAGAGGCTTGAATTGGAGAGAGGTTTACACTAGATCAGAGGTCACACACAGAGGGCCTGAAGGCTGAATTTGACCCTCAGGTGTGTTTCGGGGGTTTTCTTGGCCAATACAACTCTGCCCTCCTAATTATATTTTAAAAATCAAATTAGTTGCCTACATTAAAAGCTAGGAGATTGCTGAAGATCCAACAATGCTACAAGACATTAATTCAGTCTAGAGAGGCCTATATTGCTCACCACAGTCCCCACCCCTCCCTATCACCCACACTTGGCTTCTGCGCCTTTTATTTTATTTTATTTTATTTTTGAGTTGGAGTCTCACTGTGTCGCCCAGCCTGCAGTGCAGTGGGACCATCTCGGCTCACTGCAACCTCCGCCTCCCAGGTTCAAGCAATTCTCCTGCCTCAGCCTCCCGAGCAGCTGCGATTACAGCTGCTTGCCACCACGCCTGGCTAATTTTTGTATTTTTAGTAGAGACAGAGTCTCACCATGTTGTCCAGGCTGGTTTAGAACTCCTGACCCCAAGTGTCTTGCCTGCCTCAGCCTCCCAAAGTGCTGGGATTACAGGCATGAGCCACTGCGCCCGGCCCACTCATTACTTTTACTGTCAATTCCCGTGGGTCTTTGATTTTGTTTGCCTGGATGATGTCCCTTCCAGCTTTCAGATACCAGGTTCTTGGGCAAGAAGACCTATTTCCAACAGTTACCCAACGTGTCTGGCCCTGCAGTAGGGCCCTAGGTGTAGAAGACACACAAAGGGGTGTGACCATTTGTGCAAGTGACTTCCCTGCTCACGGGCAAACTGAGAAAACCAAATTAAGTGAGAAGGCCCATCCCGGCACTAAGATTCTGGGCTCCTATGAATAAAAAAATGGAACAGAAGGAGGGAGAAAAGAGGGAAGGAAGGAAAGAAGTCGAGATGAAGGGAAGATATATCCTGGAGACCTTGTGGTGAGAGTAAGGGCTCAAATGTGGCTGCCTTTTGAACATCTCACCATGTCTGCGATGGTGAAATATGGCGGATATAAAAGTACATCATGTAGTTAATGATGCATAACAACCCGCCCCAAAACTTAGAGGATTAAAACAACAACCACATTTCTAGCTCAAGATTCTGCAGGTCAGTCATTAAGGTTGGGCTCAATGGGAGGTTCTACTGGTCTTGGCAGGCTGGGGGTTCCTCTTGGCTGGGCTAGCTCCTGCATCTGTATCCGTGAAGGATCAGCTGGGGGCTGGCTGGTCAAAGATGGCATCTCTCACATGTCTGGGGGTTGGCTGGTGGGCAGCTAGGGCAGTGACGGGGACTGAGCCATGTGTCTCTGATCCTCCAACAGGCCTGCTGTGCAGGGTTCCAAGAACTCAAGGGGAAAGAGCTCAAGAGTTCTTGAGACCTAGGCTCAGAATTGCTTCAGTCATCTCTGCAAACAGATACAAAGGGCGAGGAAATTGTCCCCACCTTTGATGGGGAAGCTGCAGAGTCACATTGCAAAGGGTGTGGGTATAGGAAGGAGGAAGTGATTACAACCTTTTTTAATCACTCTACCACAAATAGTAAACACACGTAAGTGACTTAAACAAGCTAGGGGTTTATTTATCCCTCAACAGTCTGAAGTGGCTGTTCAGAAGTAGCATGGCAGTTCTTCAAAGTCTTCAGAGATTCTGACTTTTTCTATCCTACTCTTCTGCCACCTCAATGCTGCTTCTACCCTTTAAGGTTGCCTTGTGTTGCAAAATTGCTGTCGAGGCTCCAGGCATCAAGTCCTCATTCCAGGCAGAAAGCAGAAAGAGTTGGGGTGGGGAGGAGAAGCAGCGTTCACTAATGGGCATGACTTCCAGCTGAATCAGCTTCACCCAGAAACTTCTGTCTTCTTGGTTGACACTAGCTATCAAGGGAGTCCTGGAATTGGGAATTTTGCCATAAGGAATAAAATCAGTTTTCTTAGAAATGAAGATGTGGAGAATGACTGTTGGGTATGAAAACAGCAGAGTCTGCTATAGGGAAGAGAGGCACACGGAAAAGAGGGGGAGATGTCCCAAAAGGAGCTGAAGGTGACCCACTCCCCCTTCTTGGCATTTTAACTAAAGGACTGAATAACATCTATCTAGAGAGCAGGGAAGCACTCTTTTTCAATCGTTTCACTTGTGAAATTATATTACACATACAGAAGTGTGGGCAAATGTGGACTAAATGTCTCTGTTAACGGAAATAAACATCCATGTACCCTAAGGGTAAGACAGAATTATCAGTCACTATCCCATCAGTAGAGCCTACAGATCCAGGACCTGTCCTCCTCTCACCCCTTCTGCAGGAGGACACCAATACATAGTGCATCTCCCCACCACATCCTGCCCTTCCACCAGCAGAGAACCCTGGGTGGGAGCCCCAGTCCCAAGCACGGCCCACCTCGTCTATCTGGACAGCACTTGCTGCCACGCCTGGTGGTGCTGCCGCACCTCAGGCAGCTCCTCTTCGCCGCTCGCACCCTAGAACTGGGCCAGGCTTAGCGGCACCACCCCCCATCCCTCTCACAAGCCTCACTGACTCCAGATGGGCTCTCTGAGGCCCAAAAGAGAACAATAAATGTCAGGAAAGGCTGATGTCAGAAGGAGGCGATAAAACATAAAATGCAGACAAGGCCGCTCTGGTCTGGCCCAGACATACAGGCCCCACTACAGCTTCCCGCCCGAGAGCGATTTCCCCTGGCCTCCACTGAGCCGTGACACCTCAGACAAGGGGCTGGGCCCGGGAGAGGAGACAGAGTGGGCTGGGCACTCAGCCTCAGGGCGAGCATCGGGCATCAGAGCCCTGGGCAAGCAGGTGGCCGCTCTGTGGGGCGCGTTCTTCCCCCACCCCAGGGAAAAGTGAAGCTTGCACCATTGTTCATGCAATGGGTATGGACCAGGCACCCATTGGAGTCCCTTTCCCCGGCCAGCCTCATGAGGCCCCTGGGGTCAAGCTCTTAGCTGATGTCAGGCAGAAGAGTGCTGAGCCAGCAAAGACCACGAATTCTAGGACACAAGCCCTACCCATGTAGAGTGAATACTCCGTGTCAGAGTCCCATAGATGGTGCCTAGAGGTGGAAGGGCCTGCCAAGCTGGGACCTCAGAGCCTCCACCCCTCCTTGAGTTGAGCTTCTCCTTTCCAGCATGTTCCTCATGCTTGCCTCATTATTTCAAATTATTTCATCTGAAGAACAGGCGCCCAACTAAAAATGAAGGAGTAAACGAGTGAATGAGTGAATGAATGAATGCATGAATGAGTAAACTAGTGAATGAATGAAGGCCTGACAGCCACGTGCTGGGAAAGCATTGTGATCTATCGCGCAAGAACTTATTAAATGGATACCCAGTGTGTAAGTGGTGCCTATAACATGTACAGCACCTGTGCAGAGGGCAGGGGGTACCAAAAGGAAAAGACCCTGCCTTGCCCACCATCCCAGGGGGGGACTTGTGTTCTCAGAGGCAATCTATCAGGGGAGGAAGACAAGCCTATGAAAAAGTAGAAAGTACTGTAACAACAGACCCTGCAGCCATGCCTCACTTATCTCCAGGCGTAACTATCTCATCCTCCCCTTCAACCAAGGCCCTGATATTGTGCCCACATTCCACCACCCCACAAGCTACTCCTATGTCCCTTCCCCTTGCAAGCTGGCCCCACCCCAGCTCCAAGGGGGGCCTGGCTGATGCCCCATTAATGGCCCCACCCCACTCCTTGCTGGCGATCAATGGGGCCAACAACACTGGACCAGAGGTTCGGGAGGGCTCTGCCCCATTGTCCCTCTCTCTTCCAGAATCAGAAGTGACTTGCTCCCTCCTCTCCTGGCTGCTGTCCTGCAGAGAGGTGAGCCTAGAGCTGCTGCAGGGTCCCGCTCTCTACCCAGAGGGGTTGTAGCCCACAGGCTGAGTGGAGGACTGTGGGCAACGTGCCCCAAGTCACCCCCAGGGCCCTCTCTGCTCCTGCCCTGCAGTTCTGTGGAACCCAGAGCGCTAGTGCATAAGCCCATCAGAGTGGCGTTCTTATGTCTCACACAGAAGTCACTCCCTCAAAGTGGCCACATAGAGGCTACAACAGAAGGAGAGATTCTCTGCCTGGAGAAAGAGACGTTCAGGCAGAGTTTTAAGGGATGGGCATGAATTTGCCAGAAGGATAAGCAAGGAAGACCATTCCAGGTAAAGGGAGTGGCATGAGGAGGATCATGAAACTTTAACAAACCCAAGTCCTTCAGGGTGAAGGGAGGAGTGGAATTCTAGCACGGACACCAACCCCATAGTGATCTATGAGGACATACAGACATGATCTCCATTTGAGGTTAATAATTAGCTTTATACCTGTGAAGACATTGAGGCACAGAGAGGGTAAATAACTTGCCCGAGGCTGCACAGCTGGTAAGTGGCAGAGCTCAGATTCCCAGTCAAGCGCCCCGGAAGAGTCCAGACTCTTTCTGCTCTGAATCCCGTCATGTCACGTTGGGCAAGTCATTTGACAGGCTGAGCCTCTGTCTTCTCCACTGTGAATGGAGATATAAAATCCTAGTGATAGACTGGAGATCTGAGCAGCAGAGCTTTACATCTTTTAAATGGGGGTACTCTGCCCTTTCTCCCTGAGGGAGGCAGTCTTGGGAAATGGACGGGTGTGCAGGCTGAGAGTCCCCAGACCTGAGCACGTCGGCTTGACCATTCTCTTTCCCAGTGGCTTTGGGCATGTCTTTTAATTGAAGAACCTCAGGTTCTCGTATGTAAAATGGAACTAGCGAGACTCATCTCATGGGGTGGGCTGGCCAAGGCTCTGACTCATAGGAAGTTTAGGGACCAGGGAGGGCTGAGGGGCTAAGGAGCACAGGCTCTGTACTAGCACTTTCAGAGGAGGAGATGAGCGTGGGAACAGTGCAGCCCCAGGAGAGCAGCCAGTGGAGGCAAGCCCCAGCCCTGAGAACCCCACGGGGGCGGAGGAGGGGGTCTGCAGAGGCCAAGGGCTCTGGAGCACAGCACGTCAGGGAGCAGCAGATGCCAGGAGCCAGGCCAGCCAAGGAGCCGGGCAGGCAGGTCAGCCCGTCAAATGCCACAGAGAGGGCAGCCGCGATAAGAGCCCCCAAGCGCCTGTCAGATCTGGCAATTAGGAGGTCATCAGCGACCTTGGCAGTGGCTGTCAGGCAGTGGGAGGGCAGGAGGCAGCTGTGGGGGACCTGCCGGAGTGAGTAGAAGTTGGCAAAGCGGGAGAGGCCCTCCCATGAGAGGAGATAACTAGGAACATCAAACAGTGAGATACGGTGGCCAGGCAGTGAGGCCTGGGAGTTCTCAAGCACTGAGGGCCCAGTGCGGGTGGCTGAGCCCCGCACCCCATCCCCACCCCACCTCAATTACCCAGGGCAAGGCAGGGCAGCCACTTCCAAGGACACAAAGGTTCCGCCTTTCAAGTGCACCACTGTCTGGTTGTAACTCCAGTACTGAGTGCCTCGATGTCCTAAGTTACTACAGACACTTGGGAAGGTGGATTGGGCATGCATCACGGATGGCTGGATGGACAGACCGACAGATGGATGGATGAACAGATGAATGGATGGATGGATGGTCAGTTGGATGAATGGACAGATGGATAAAATGCTAATGATAAATGAACTTAGAAAAACTGAACTTTTAGAAATCCAAAACTAGCTAGAAGCAATTGAGTGAAGAGTGACAAGTAGATCCCCCCACCTCCGCATTGTCCTGGAGGTGAGCCCGTGTGCACCACACAGAGGTGGCAGCTGGCTCTCCAGCCCCATCCCTACCTCCCAGACAAAGGGTGCTCTGCAAACCTGCCCAGCGCTCTCTGTCCAGGCTGGTACTTCTCCAAGAACACCCTTCTCTGCCTTCTCCATCTGCCTCCTTCCTCTTCAATATCCTTCAAGGTGTGTTCAGATGCCTCCTCTTCCAGGAAGCTGTCCCTGACCTTTGCCTTCTGGTCCTTCCTGTCTCCAGCTGGGCTGGGGAGGGAGCCATCTTGCTACTACATGCATCTCTTATCAGAGTCTCCATGGCCTACGGAAGTGCCAGAAGAGTAGAAGATGCTTAGTAGACTATTAAACTAATTTGTGAAAGGCAGGACAAAGGGAAGGAGGGAGAAAATGAGTAAAAACCTCTATTAACCAGAATGCCCGGCTCCCCATCGGCGGATGAATGCTAAAGTGCTCTGCTCTTGGACCTCCTACTGCTTTCTAGACCTCCTAGCCTAGGGCCTGCTTTAACCAGTAGTTGTGGGCTTGGTAACTGGAAGCACCCCTGCACTCCACCCTCCCCCCTTCTGCCAACCACATGCCGAGGGTCAGATGTGTTCTTGCAGCACACAGGCTAGAGATGGAGTGGGGTAGACAAAGTCCGAACCACCTACAGGCTTGCCGGAGACCAGATGACTCCAGGATCTGAGGCCAAGGTCAGAGAGGTATGGAGGGCTGGCTGGCCTGGGCAGGTGAGGAGGATCAGGCAGGTCTTCATAGCAAGAAGGGCAGATTCTAGAAGGGAGGGATGTAGTGTTTTCAGAAGATTCATGGGAGAGACAGAAGCACCACAAACATGGCACACTTGTTTCACTACTAGATGAATAATGTGTCCATCATTCATTCAACACATATTTCCTGAGCAGCTGCTTGGGCCGGGCAGTGTGCTCAGGACTAGGAATCCAGGCCTGAGCAAAGCAAGGCCCCATCGTGCCTCTGTGGAGAATTCACAGGCATAAACTCCACCCACAACGAACTGGCCCAATTTAAAAGATTTCTTAGAATGAGGGCATTTTAATGTCAAATGAGCAAATCGAATTAATTTGCAAGGAATATTGCAGCCCCACCCCCACCACTCCTGATCCCCTTTCCCCACCTTATCTTTCTCCATAGCACTTACCACCATTTGATATGCCATTTACTTATTTTATTTTCTTTATGGCTTGTCTCCCCCACTAGAGTGCAAGCTGGAGAAATGAAAGAATTTTTGTCTGTTTTGTGTGCCTAGAGCTGTGCCTGGCACAGAGTAGGCACTCAATTATTGAAACGGATGGATGGATAGATATGGATGGATGGATGGATGGATGGATGGATGGATGGATGGATAAATGGATAGGTGGATGGATAGATGGATGGAGGGATGGATGGATGGATAAATGGATGGATGGATGGATGGATGGATGGATGGATGGATGGATGGATG
>NC_045444.1:2462943-2476866 GCF_002776525.5 Piliocolobus tephrosceles | reverse complement strand
TGGATGGATGGATGGATGGATGGATAAATGGATAGGTGAATGGATGGATAGGTGGATGGATGGATGGATGGATAGGTAGATATGAATAAATGAATTGGGGTATGGATGAGTGGTGGTTGTATGGGTGGGTGGGCAGATGGGTAGATAAAGGAACAAGTGAATGGATAGATGGGTGGAGATGGATGAATGAATTGGTAAGTATATAAGTGAGTGGATGGGTGGGTAGATGAATGGGTGGGTTGGTGTATAGATGCATGGGTGGATAGATGGGTAGATTGGTGGATGGGTGGTTGGGTAGATGAAACACTTTGGGGATATATGGTTTGGGGGCAGTGGATAAGTGACCACTCAGATCACAGAAATATTTTGAAAAAAACCAGAAACACTTAAACACGATACGTTTTCCTATACAGAAAATCACTAAAAATCTTCCAGCATTTTTCTCTGATTTGACCATCACTATTTTGATTACAGAATCCAAATATTTCTCCCAGCTGCAATCTGAGAACCCTCACCATTTCAATTTATTACTCCCAGGTCCTTGACTTGAAGTAACAGAGTAGTTAGAGTTGTTCCTCCACAGTTGTGTCCACACAATGTGGGTCTAATGCAACGAGTAGAGTACAAAGAAATGATTTTTGCACCTGTAAGATGGATGTGACAATAACTACTCTCCATGGTATGTTGGTCTATTCGTCCACACGGAGTACCTGGGACAGGCTCAGAACACAGTAGTTGCTCAGTAAATGCTGGCTCTTATTTTACTTTTCAGGTGAAATCATCACACACTTCATGAGTCCCAACTGAGTGGTTTTTCTAGAGCTAGCATCTTGTCAGTCATTCTGCGGACCACCCCAGAACAACCACAGCCACATTAGCTTCACCATCCCCAGATTCTCAAGATTCAGGAAAGGAGAAATTACTTATCTGAAGCCAGACTAACTGTCTGCAGGGTGGGAGAGCAGCCTCTCCCATGATCCACAGCGCAAGAGTAGGAGAGCAGCCTCTCCCATGGCCCACAGCGCAACCACCCTGCAGCCAAAAGGTCTGCATCCAATGCTGGCTCTGCTCCTTACCCAGCTGTGCGACCTTAGGCCAGTGACTTAATCTCTCTGAGCACCACTCTTCCCATCTGTAAAATGGAAGCAACAACAGCATGTGAGTCCCAGGATGGTTGTGAGGATCTCATGAAAAATAACTGTAAAACATTTAGCTCCACGAGCAGAGAGCCTGCATTCAGTAAATAGTAAGTATAGTAATTATTATTAGTTTCCTGAAATAACAATTCTCCTCAGGTAGATCATTCTCAATTGTAAAATTAATTAGGCGCTCACAATCACAGGGAGACAGAGCAGAGGCTCTCATTCAAATTATGTCCATAAGGAAACAGGCTGATCAGAAAGGGTGAGAGGCTGGCCTGAGGTCACACAGCAAAAAGGTGGTGTCAGAAAAATGCCACCACCTCCTGCCCAGGCACCTTCCCAAGGCCTCTCCTGAAACCTAGCAAGACATCCTCTCCCACTTCCCAGGACTAGGCCCTGCTCATCTTTGTCCTGTCTTCCCCTCCCCCTTTCCCAGGCAAACATGATTTCATTCAGCCCCAAACGTGTGAGAAGCTTGGGCTGATGCATAATTCATGATGCCAATTTGCATTCCCTGTGCCAGGCCTCCAGCCTCCTCCCCCACCGCCCCCAGCCCAGCCCAGCCGATCCTCCCAGATCGAGCATCTGCGTTCCCAGTGACATTTTTCTAGCAGCAGTGGTTCTGGAAGCCCATCCCAGGCATAGGATCTCACAGAGCTGGAAATACTCTGTGAATTGCAGGCGCTTCCTTGCCTCGAGGGCCTTGTCAGAGCGATCCTGTGGCGTGTCCCGGGGGAACTCTGGGTCAAGTCCCGGTCAGAATGGCAGTGGGGGCAGGAGGAAAATGTGCGCATGGCATTTAAGGCAAGCCCACGTGCAAGGATTCTTGTCATTGTACCTCTGTGGAAGGTGTATCGCACGCTCCATTTTGGCCCAAACCACAGGGTGCCCAAGGTCAGGTTTGCTGACCGCTAGCCGACCTGTCAGAGCTTGTCCTCAGATGAGAATATGGGTCTGGTTGAGTCCAAAGTCCACACTGCCTCTGTGCACAGGCCGTGAGTGGGGGAAAGGGCGTCCCAAACTCCTGCAGGTGATTTGGCCAAGGTCTGGGGAGGGTGTGGCCTTGACTGTGTCCTCACCTGCTAGCCTGAGTCCTCATGACCCCAGCCTTTCCCCGGGAGGAGATGCAGCGGTGAGACACCAAGGACTGCCCCAGTGGGAGACCCCAGGCTGGTCCAGTGCAGGGAGCTGCCAGGCCAGACTCCCCCATCCAGGAGGCCTGGCAAACCCCAGCAACCAGGCACAGGCCCATCCCCTAAATGGGGCTCCCAGAATGATGGGCATCAGGACTTGGAAGCTTCCTCTGGAACACTAAGGAGACTCAGAGGGACATACATGGGCTCGGCCACCCGAAACAAGTGCCCTGGTGTGGTTGATCATGGGAACGGCCAGACTCCCCGGTGTGGGGAAGGGGTCTCTGAGGGCGAGGCTCTTGTCAGCCCAACCTCTCCATCCTCATCATGACACACGCTAGGTGCCCGGTCTTCAAAATCACCACAATGCGCTAAGTGTCTGCTGCACGCCAGGTATCCTTCAGGACCGCAGGCCTCAAGGTCCAGCCCCATTTTGCACATGAAAACGACCGGTTCTGAGAGGTGATATCAAAGCCAGGTGTAAGTGACATGGCTGGGAGATGATGGAGCCTGGGCTCGAGCCCGGTTCAGTGGAAAATCCAGTCCTCCTGTCTCACTCCAGGCCTCAAGAAAGGGGAGAAGGGATGGATTCACATTCCTAGTGGAGGAGAACCCCTTCCCACGAGCCCCATTCCAAGGCCAAGCTCCCGGCCAGACACGGCTGCTTGGAGGGAAGCGGGCAGAGGGAAGAGGCAGTTGACGCTAGAGCTCAGCTGGGCCTTATCAGGCAGTAGACATGGTGAGGTCAGCAGGGGCTCCTCGCCCCTCACCCCAGCCCTGCCCTCCTGGGCCCCTCTGTTGTGTCTGCCACAGGCAAATAGACTCAACTCAGTATCTCACCATCTTATGGCCAGAGGTGCCTGGGCTGGGGAGGAATGGGCCTGAGCTCCCTCCCAGTCAGCTACAGCCCCAGGAAGCCTTCGCCTTAGCCTCTTGTCCCCGCAGACCGGCTATAACCTTCTGGCCACACGGCCACCCCCCAAGGCCACAGGAGATGAATGGGAGCCCTGAGGCTCACTCAAGAGACCTTGAGAACCCAGGGCCCTTTTCAGAGACTGCCCTGAGAGCCACGGGAATGTCCTGGCCTGCAGGCAGCCCACCAGCCGAGTGTGTGATGCAGGCTGGCGCAGCGCTAGGCGGGTCTGCATTCACGATCTGATTCTCACACCCGTTCTTCAGATGGACACTGAGGTTCAAAGAGATGAAGTTTCACGCCTGGGAGTTTCGCAAATTCCTGGCGATTGGAGGGAGGAGTGTTAGGTGGTGTGGGTGGGGCGCGGGGGGCACAGGGAGGATGCGCTACACGGTGGGCCTAAATACCACATGCCAGCATGCTCAGCAGCAGCTCGACCGCCGCCACATCACCATAGCCCACTAAGCCTTGCTGGGAGGCTCAGGTTCAACCCTTTTATGCAGATGAGGACAATGAGCCCAGCAGGTATAGTAACCTGCTCAGTGCTGCGCAACAGGCCCAGAAGAGCGAGGTTTAAACCCACTGCCCCTCCAGGTCAGCAATGCTCGCTTCGCCCACCTTGTGAAAAGGACTTCCTTCCCTTGCTAATGGGTAAACTGAGGCACAGGCCAATTACCTCTTCGCAAGCTCTAAGGAAAAGGGGAGCTGCCAGCACACACTGGGTATTTCCTATATGCCTCCTGCCTCCCAAGCGTTCCCTTCATTATTTCATGGAATCCTCACAACGATCTCACGTGGTGGGTGCGATTGTTCCTTTCTACAGATGGGAAAACTGAGGCCAGTGAAGTGATCTGTCCTCAGCTGCAATGCCAGGTGAATGGCAGAGCTGGTCATCCAAGGTCCCAGCTGGCTCATTGGCCATGGCCTTGGCTGTGTCGCCGCAGCCAGCTGAACCTCAGGGTGGCCTGGCGGCTCGTGCTGTGAGTTGTGAGCCCAGTGCCTGGGTGTGAGCCCTGGCTCTGTGATCGTCTGCTGTGTGATCTGGGCAAGTTTCAGTTTGCCCATCTGTGACATGGAGTCATGCCCATGACTGCCTCACAGGTTGCTACGAGGCCCAAATGGTACAACACAGGTCAAATGCTGGAGACGAGGCAGCACACAGAAAATGACCAGCACACATCCAGCGCTGCTGCTGCCATGACAGTTACATGGTGATGACACAGCTTGAGTGGGGCTTTGAAAGTCTGAAACCTTGTAGCCCAGGGGTTCTCCAACTTCAGTGTGCATCAGCTGACCTGGGGGCTGGCCTCATCCCCCGTCTCCAACTCCCGGGTCTGGAGTGGGACCCAGGGATTTGCATTTCTGAAAGTTCCCGGGTGATACTGAGGCTGCTGGTCTGGGGTCCACACTTGGAGGACCACAGCATAGAATTTGCACGAAGTTTAGTGTTCATGAAGAGCCTCATGAACAGGAGTGAAAATCTGGCTGTTGGGCTCAGCAGAGACAGCTCTGGGTAGATCCCTGCAGGCCCCGAGGCAAAAGGGCAGAGTCAGGCCCACACTTGTCCTTTGATTGGTGAGCCAGCCCCATGCTTCCACTCACCTCAGTTGTCCCCTGTCCCCGGCTGTGGGCTGGAGTGAAGCCAAGTGCCTCTTCTGAACTGGAAGTTGCCCTTGAGCCCAGAACTTTGGGTTGGGGGTCCTGGCCAGGCCTCTTTCATCCCTCCTCCCAGGGCACAGCCAGGCACACAGGCAGCAGATCAAAGAGAGCTCCTCCTCTAATGAAGTACCTACCTCTGCCAGCTGCTCCCCCCATTCCCACTGAAGCCTCCCATCAGCCGGGAAAAGTAGATACATACCATCCCCATAGTGCAGAGGAAACACCTGAGGCTCAGAGAGGCCAAGCAACTTGCCCAAGGCCACACAGCCAAAAAGAGATCAGCCTAGTCACAACCCCCAGAGAGCTCCCCCAGCTGTTCCCTGGTCACTCTTGGGGTCCCATTCAAGTGCACTCCTCAAGGTCCCCCAGGCCAGGGCTGAGGCCCCTGCAAAAACTCTGATCTTTTCTCCTTCATGGTACTGACCACAGCTGCAGTTAAACCAGTCTCTGTCTGGCAGTTTGTGTATCTGTCTCTCCCACTGGCGTGTCAGCTTAATGAAGGCAGGGGCTGTACTTCTTGCTTCTCACCCGGTCCCCAGAGGCTGGCACCAAGTGGGCTCTCCGTAAGCATCCGTTTCCTGAAAAATGAATGAGCCCAGTGATGCCACAGCACTGCCCAGGGCAGTCGGCTCGGTGGCAGACCCACAGGGAGGTGGAGACTCTGGGCACCTGCTTCCCCTTGAGCACCTTTACAGGTGGGGGTTTGGGGCTTGGGAGCTCAGGCATGTCATTCCCCAGGGACTTCCTGACCCCGCCAAGCCCAAGCCTTGGGCACATCCCCAGAGCCCACAGTCTATGGCCCACCCTGCGGGTTCTCATGCCTGCTCACCGTTTCTGCCTCAGATGAGCCCAGGAGATCTCAGCGGGCCTACATGCCGCCTGCCCTGTCCTCTGGCATGCATCTCTGCTTTCCAAAACACTTTGTCTTACAGCAACGAGGGCGGAATGTCTCACCACCTAAAACTGAAGTTCTGCCGACTTGCTTTCCACACCGGTGAAATGGGTTGATAATCCACAACTCAGTCTGCCTTGTGAGGAGCTTAAGGGCCTAGGAGATTCTGTATATGAGATCCATGGGGCGACCGAATGTCCAGCTGTGCCCAGGACTGGGGAATTTCCTGGGGGATAGGACTGTCAGTGCTAAAACAGGGACAGTCCCAGGCAAAAAGAGATGATTCGCCATCCTGCCTGAGAGGCCTTGACAGGGACAAAACGTGTGTGTTTTAAATCTCTAAGCTGAGGAGGAAAGGCTAAGGGATTCACTTCTAAGGCTGCACAGCAAGTCAGGAGTGGAATCAGCCCAAGACCCCTGTCGGTCTTCCTGCCTCTCAGGGTCTATCACCTGCCAGAGGCTCCTGACACACCTGTTCCTTATGGCGTCAGCAGCTGAGTCTGCACGTGGCTGGGGAATGGGAAGCTCACGTGGCAGAGCCGCTTTGTAGCGGGAAGCTCAGCAGACAGGTGGGGCCAGGTGGGCCACCCTCTGCCTGACTCACTGCCTCACCTGCCCTTCTTTTAAAGCATTTTCCTGCTCCAAACACAATCAAGTTCAAAACAAACATCGTTCAACCCAGCTGCCAGCCATGAGAATGACCCGTATACAACAGGCAGAAAGCATTGCTCCCTCTGCTTGGAGGACTTAGGGGAGGCACCTGGTCCCTAAACAGGAGGGACTCGCATCCTGCTTAGGATCGGTGCACCCTGGGGGCCCTGCAGGATGCTGGGGTGCCTGTGGATGCTGCAGGGCATGGCTCCCCAGTAGCCAAGCTGCCCAGATCAGCCAAATGGACAGGCCAAGAGGGGCAGAAGAAGTGGCCATGAAGGCTCCAGTTTCCCCAGGCTCTAGCATTCAGCAGACCTAGGTTCAAACCCAAGCCGCCACTTACCAGTCAGTGTCCCTGGTTGAGTAGTTTAATCATCTTTCCTGAATGACCTTCTGTGTGCCTGGCACTGTACATGGATTATGTCACTTAATTCTCACTGCAGCCACATAAAGAAGCAGCTGAAAGGCGAAATAACCAGGCTGAGGTCGGAGGGCTGCCAAGTCAGAGCTGAGATGCAGAGGACGGTGGCGGGCACGCGGGGCTCCTGCAGAGCAGCACAAGCACGAGTGTTTTACCTGTGGCCCAGAGTTGGCAAATCAATACACACGAGATTCTTTCCTTCCATTTTTTGTATTTCTGAAACCCTGGTGCTGGGTCTAGAGTAAGTGCTCAGCAAAGGTTTATGAAATGAACGAATGCACTGCTGCATTTTGTCCTCCTAGAAGTGTCCAGAGCAAATATGAACACACATGCAACAGGGATGTCTTGATGGGGGTCTGTTTCCCCTAAGCCCTGTAAGTGTCCGCATGTATCCCTAGTGGCTTCTAGGCGACGCTTCCGGCACGGGGTTGGACACACCACCCACTGGAGGACAGGCCCACTGATGCGCGGACGGTATTGGAGATGCAGGGACACCTGCCCTAATCAGCTCCTCGCTCTCCTCTACCAACCTGCCCTATGGTAAGAAGTGGGGAGGCCCCTACCCCTCCCAGGCCTCCCTGTCCTCTCCGCCCACTCGGGAGCCTGGTGCCCAGTCTTCGCTCTGAATTGCTGACTCTCTGCTGGAGCACACCCCACCCCCACTTTAACGCCCTCCCCAGTCTTGCTTTTTGGATTCAGCGTTGTCCGGGTTAGGACACAGGCAGGGTGGCCACCAGCCTCTTTACAAACTAGCCCCTATATGGAATTCAATAAACCTCTGGTCTTCCTAGAGCAGAGACCAACCTGGGGCGGGCTTGGTAGGGCCTGAGCTTGGCAGGGCCCTGTTGGGGGCTGCCTGAAGCACACATGCCTAGCACAACCCACCTACCCCTCTCCTCTACCCCATCCTCTAGATCTGCTTCCCCATGCTCTGCCTCAGCCTGAACACCTGCCCACAGTGGCTGTAGCCTGCCAATTAAACCTGGAGTCCACAATTTAGGGCAGCTGTGTGTCCTTGGGCAAGTCAATTAACCTCTCTGAGCCTTGGTTTCCTCAAATGGAAGTGGTGGTAAAGATCTCTCCTACTCAGAGGAATGGCTGGAAACCATGTTTATAAAGGTCACTGTCCTCTTCTATCCTTCCTTCCCTTTCCCCTTGTTAGGACAGTGAAAGCCAACATCACCTTCACTGGTTTCTTCCTGCCACGCTCGCCTCCCACTTCTCCCCAGGCCAGTATCCTAGCTGCTCCCCACTTCTACCCAGCCATGCTCTCCCCTAGCCTTTGGCCTGCGCTGAGCCTTTCTCCTGCCCCTCCAGTTACCCAGAGCCTGCCCTCCACCCCAATCAGAGCGCTGGCTGTCAGAAGGCAGCGATGCAATTTTTGCTTCTCCTGCAGAAGTCCGGGGCTGCGTATTGCCAGGTGCATCTGCTGACCTGACACCCCAGCCCCAACCACCACCCATGTCGGGGCATCCTCTCCGACCAAGGGCCCCATCATCTTAATGAAAATGATTATTAGTTTCCTGCCTTCCATGCATCAGGCATTTTACAATCCTGACTCACTGAATCCTCACAGCCCAAGTATCAGTACTTATCAACCCCATTTTACAGACGAGGAAACTAAGGCTCAGAGAGCTTGGGTAAGTGGCCAAGAGTGCCCAGCCAGAGACAGCGGGTCAGATAGAAGCCAAGATCTGTCTGGCTCTGATGTTCACCCAGTGCACCTGCAGCCATGCGGAGGCACAGGCTAAAGGGGGCAGACCCCATGCAGCGCACGACCCTGCAGCTCTCCCTGGTCGGGGGCAGCACCTGATAACCCTTGGTGCCCTGGACAGTGTGCCTCCAAGGGAGCAGAAAAATGGAGCTCCAGGCTGGCCTAAGGCTCATCAGGTCTTGGGACTCTCGCATGAGGCCTCCATTGTTCTACCTGTAAATGGAGTGAGGCTGGATCCACTAAGCCATGCTAGAGTCACAGCGAGTTGAGGCTAGAGCAGAGCGCAGCATGGGGCCAGTCAGCCAGCTGCGACCGTGGCAGACTGTGAGAGACAGAGCAGCAGAGCCATTGAGGCAGCCCCAGATCCCAGGCAGGGAGCAAAGGGAGCAACGGCAATCCAGGCAGGAGCCAAAGAGAGGAGCCAGATGCAGGAGTGTGGACTGAGGTGTGGGAAGAGAAAGATCCCTGACAAATGGCTCCCGTTTTCTCAGGGGAGGGTGTGAGGAGGGCATCCCATGGGGTCAGGGGCTGCTGGGGACAGACGGGACACGAGTCGAGAGGCGCTGGTGTGCAGCTGGCACGTGCTGGGGCAGAGGGTGTCCAAGGGCCCCTCCCCACCAGGCTCGATTCCTCCCACGCCAACCTCAGGAGCTGCTGGAACAGGAAATGAACTTCTGGGCTCCTGCAGAGAGCCCTCCACTTCTGGGAGTAGGGCCGGGCAGGGGTGGGGGCTGCAGAGGACTTTGGCAGGCTGGATGTAGGACTAGCTACCTGTGGCCAGGGAAGGAAGGGTCTACAGGGCTGTATTCCCATTCCCCACATCAGGTGGCCCACGGAGGGTGTGGGTGGGGATGGGAGTGGCCAGACCCTAGAGCCAGGGGCAGGGATACATGGTGCTTCTATGGGACCCCCCTTTGCCTCAAACCTCCATTCAAACCAGTCATAGAGCCTGACTTTGTTGGGTCATAGCCAGGTGACGCTGGGGGATTCAACCCCATTGCAGAGAGAACAGAAAAGGAAAGGTGTACATGTTCATTGAGCACCCACCTGCTATACAGCAGGTGCTAAACCAGACTCCGAAATTAGGGCACCATCAAACCTCTAAAACAGCCCTTTGAGGAACATCCTATGACCCCATTTTACAGATGGAAGAGCTAAGGCCTAGAGAGGCTGTGGGATTGGCCCCTGCTGCATCAGCATGGTCGTTCAAAGCTTGAGATCTGGGGCAGTGGACTTCTGTTTAAATCCTGGCTCTAAGCAGCTGTGGCTTGGGGCATTTTACTTAACAGCTGTGCCTCAATTTTCTTAGCTGTAAAATGAGACTCCTAACAATTCCTCCTCCTTGGGTTGCTATGTGGATCACAGAAAACCATCGCTGCGGGTGCCAGGCACACCGCGAGGGCTCGCTGAGCAGGACCACAGTGGATGCCAGAGCCGGCCCCACGCCCGGGGGACGGAGCCTGAAGCTCACACCTTGTCTTTGTGCCGGGCTCAATCGCATCCACCTGTGGCATCAGTCTTTCCAAGACAGGATTTCTTTGTGTTGGTTTATTTTGAAGTCACTGAAGCGGTGGGAGGGAGAAAGGCAGGAGGGAGCGGGGCCCAGAGGAGAAGGGAGGAAGGAGGGTGGGCCCCCCGGGCAGCAGAGCAGAGGGAAGGGGAGGCCACAGCGGGTGAGAGGGGAGATTAGACACTAGAGAGGAAGGAATGCCAAGGTCACCAGGGTTAGGCTGGCTGGGGCCGCCAAGACCGCCTGAGACTTGGATCATAACCATGCTTTCTAGGCTAAGTCACCTACGTGGTTCAACTGGGAGGAGGGGCGCCAGAAAGTCCCTCATCCCTGGGGAAAGACCCCCCTCTGTGGTTCTACCAGTGCCCCAGTTTCCACCATTGGTGCTGAAGCAGTCAGTGGCGGTGGCTGAGTCCAAACTCACGTCACCTGGGCCCGCCCAGGGCTTAACCTCTGCTTCCTCACCCCGAAGGCCAGGGCCCTCCTGATTTAAATCTCTACCCTCCACATGGCCTCTGGGCTTTGCGATTTTGACGTTCCTCAGCACCCCTGCCACTCAAAACTGTCTCCGGGGTGAAGTGCAGCGTGGGGCTTGCAGGGAGGGTCACTGCATTTCCAGGAGTGGGTGATACACAGAAAATGCATTCAAACACCCTCAGTCCCACCTGCTCATGTCTCATGGGACAAACTGAAGCCAACTAAGGTGGGGTTGGGCAGAGGGTTGGGGGTGTCCTGCCCAGGACCACACAACAGGACAGTGGCTGAGGCCCTCACCCAGCGTCCAGGCACCTGACCTGCTGGCCATGTAGCTGGACTGGCTCTGCCCAGGAAGGACCTAGGGTTCACTAAGCCCTCGTGGGCAGGTGTGAGACCCAGAACTGAGGCTGCTCAAAACCACATGCCAGCAAGGGAAGGGACGTAACAGGCCTCAGGAGACCCTGGCAGAAGGCAAGGCCCTGCTGTTGCCTCTGTTTCCACCATGGGGTCCCCATTAGTACCACCCAACCCTGCAGGAAGACCTCTCGTGCCCAAAGGACAGACGAGGCAGT
Organism: Piliocolobus tephrosceles; assembly: GCF_002776525.5. Classification (NCBI taxonomy): domain Eukaryota; kingdom Metazoa; phylum Chordata; class Mammalia; order Primates; family Cercopithecidae; genus Piliocolobus; species Piliocolobus tephrosceles. Next base: position 2,465,782 of record NC_045444.1, on the reverse strand, counting down.
GAGGACTGGGGGACACCCAGCTTGCCAGGAGGCAGTGAAGTCAGCTTGGGTGCAAGTCCGGGGCTGGCAGGCTCTGTGGCAGTCCCCAAGACTCTGCCAGTTGGGAAAGACTCATGAACTAGTTCTCCAACCCCTGGGAGGCAGGAGCCTTTCGAGGAGCTGGGGCAAAGGGGAACTCAAGCCTGCCCTGGCCAGCCCACAGCCGCAGCTGGAGATCAAGAAGCCCCCGGCCAGCCTCAAGACACAACAGCGATAAGGGGTATCGGCCGACAGCTGGGGCAAGGGAAGGAGCTGGCGCAGGCTCTGGGCCTGGGGACTGGGGGTGGGGGGTTCTCCTTGGGGAGGCAGTGAGGGGCAACCTGGGGATATCCCTTCTCAGAATAGATGCCCCAAAAGTTGTCAAGGGGACCAAAGTGACCCAGACACTTGGCCCTGTCCAAATTCTGGGCTGGCCACACCCTCAGCTCCTCGGCAGCCACAGGGGCAGGGGTCTCTTGTGAAGAGTGGGCTTCCCAGCCAGGGAGGAGGACGCTGCCTTCAGCACAGGGCACCAGCCCCAAGCCTGTCCTCAGGTTCAGAAATGTCTCCTGGTGGGGCTGAGGCACTGTAGCCAGGAGGCAGCCTGGACAGGAGGGGGACACCCCTCGAGACAGCCCATCGCTCTTGGAGGTGCCAGGGACTGACTTCCAATAAGGAGGCCTGGAGTCACCCAGCCCAGGGTCCAACCCCCTCGCACAAGTGTGATGACCACAGGCGGCTCACTTCAGCCTTGGCACCTCAGACAAGAACGTCGCCTTTTCAGGGGTTGCTGCGGGGACTCGATGGGGCGGTGTGGGGAGTCTGCTGACTGCCTTCTGGTCTCGCCGCTTGAGGAGACGTTCGTGGTTCCTTAGGGCTGGACTTCTCCCCTCCCCTTCCCGGGGAGCCCCGGGTATGTCCACCTTTCCTCTTTGCCTGGATCGAAGCTCTCCTATGCACCTAAGTACTGTCACAGCCACTGTCCTATCCAAGAGCCCTACAAAGGCTTTGATTGAGGTTTTCCTCCCCATTGCACAGACTAGGAAACAGAAGATCGGGAGGCTGGGACAGGCTACTCTGTGCTGGGGACAGGCTGGTGCTGAGGACCGGGAAATCAGTGGACCCCTAGACAGGTCACACCTTCTGAGACAACACAGCCCCAGAAAGCCCCAGTGGACCCCTAGACAGGTCACACCTTCTGAGACAACACAGCCCACATCCCCTTCCAGTCCCCAGGGGGAATTTTTCTCATTTTTTATTTTTATTTTTTTGAGACAGTCTTGCTCTGTCACCCAGGTCGGAGCACAGTAGCACGATCTCGGCGCACTGCAACCTCTGCCTCCCGGGTTCAAGTAACTCTCCTATCTCAGCCTCCCGAGTAGCTGGGATTACAAGCGGGCACCACGCCCAGCTAATTTTTGTATTTTTAGTAGAGACGGGGTTTCACCGTGTTAGCCAGGCTGGTCTTGATCTCCTCACCTCGTGATCCGCCCGCCTCGGCCTCCAAAGTGCTGGGATTACAGTCGTGAGCCACCGCGCCTGGCCCCCAGGGGGATTTTTAAGTAAAGACGACTGGCCCCTCCTCCAGTCCCCTCTGGGACTCCTTGTCAGTATTCTAACTGTGCCTCCCTGCGCGCTCTCACACAAGTCCCATCCCCTGAGAATCACAGTAGCTAAGAGCTCAGACACGGGTGCCTGCTGTGGGGCCTTACACATGTTTCTTAATCTTCCTGTGCTTGGGTCTGCTCATCTGTAAATTAGGACAATTTAGGCTTCACCGCATGATCCTGCTGTGAAGTCAGTGTAACGTGCAAGGAGCAGAGACCCACCTTGGTAAGCACTCTACGCACTTGATCACAGCTCCCCGCAGCCTCCGCCTTGCCCTTCTCTCCCTGAATGCCCTTCCTTCACGGGAGTCACTCCGGCTCACCTCTCAGGACCTGGCCTGGGCATCGTCTCCTCCATAGAGCCGCCGTTCGCGTCGCCCAGCCCCCACCCAGCAGCACCATCCCTTCCCCTCCCTCTGGGCAGCTGGGGTTTCTTCCTCATCAAAGGGAAAGTCTCTGTTTCCATGCAGGCCTCCCCCGTGTCCTGGAAGCACTGAGGCCAGGGGTTGATTTCACTCTGGGGCCCTCTCTAGCATGGGCTTGGCAAGGGCCACGTGCCAGGAAACGTCTGTATCACCAAAGCCACCTGTGGGAGTTGGTGTCCTATTGTAATGGTTCTGCTGCCAGACCCTGGAAGACGTTTTAGTTCTTTAAAAAACATTCTTTTTGCAATGCAATTAAGTTTTCTGCAAGTAAATTCATGAATACATTATCCTTATAAGAGAAGAAAGCAAAAACTAAGCATAGATATGACTAAGATCCCCTCAGAAATCAGGCCCATCCAAGGCCTTCTGCTCTCCCTCCCCAGAGAGAACTGTAGGCACTGCGGAGACGCAACCTCTTTTCCTCCTTCATACCTGCAAATGTGTGTCCACAGGAAACGTGCAGAACTCTGTGTGTGTGTCGGTGTGTGTGTGTATGTCTGTGTGTCTATGTGTGTGCCTGTGTGTGTGTATGTCTGTATGACTGTGTGTGTCTGTGTGTTTCAGTGTGTGTGTGTCTGTGTGTCTGTCTGTATGTCTATGTATGTCTGCACGTATGTGTCTGTGTGTGTCTGTGTGTCTATGTGTGTATGACTGTATGTCTGTATGTCTATGTATGTCTGCATGTGTGTGTGTCTGTGTCTATGTGTCTGTGTGTCTGTGTGTCTGTGTGTGTCTGTGTGTGTCTGTGTGTGTGTATGTCTGTATGGGTCTGTATGTGTGTGTCTGTGT
>NC_045444.1:2436611-2462933 GCF_002776525.5 Piliocolobus tephrosceles | reverse complement strand
TGTGTGTGTGTATGTCTGTATGGGTCTGTATGTGTGTGTCTGTGTCTGAAATACTCCCAGAGAACAAAACACAACACAGTCCTGTGGGGAGGAAGCATATGTGACTTTCCTTAACCCAGGACGTGCAGGCTCAGGAGATGGTGGAGACCTTGAGGATGTTTACTTCACACCAGGTGAGACTCTGTGGAGCAGGCTCTGTGGCCCTGGAGAGTTCCCTCCAGGTCAACATGGAAGTGCTGAATTCTCTGATTTAAAAAAAAAATGGAAGCCACCGTCTTTAAATTGACACCCGCACCCTCCTCATTTCTTCATCAAGTTCACAGGGCTGCCTTGGGAGAATGCATCATGGCCTGCCTAAAGCACCTCGCAGCCTCCGCACCGTGGCCATCCCGGTGCTGGCCCACGAAGAAAGCAAACGCGAGTCAGGCCGCTTGGTTTGTGCTTGCTGAGCCCTGGCTGGCTCCCTTTGGCCACCTCCCTCTCTCCTGCTTTCTCTCAAAGCACGGACCTCGCCTGAGAACTAGAAGTTGCAAAGCTCAACGCCGCATTTCTCCCCATTTAGTTTCAGGGCTTATTTGCCTCATTCCAACCTGGGACTCTTGCTGATCTCCAACCTCCTGGCTGCCCTCCTGGCCTGGAGAGTCCCCAGAGCTTCCCCGTGTGGTTCTCAGCCTGCTGGGCTAGGCTTCCCCAACACGGGGAACAGTGGTCTGCTGGTGGAGGCTTCACTTCTGCCTGCCTCATGGGTCACCATCGGGACCAGCTGGCAGCAGTCTCACTCCTGCCCTACTGATTTCAAGACTTGCCTCCTGCTTCCAACACTGGGGACCTCTGAGTGGTGTGTTCTGGTGGCCCCAGACCCACACAGAGCCCATCTCTTGCTGAAACCTGTGATGGCCTCGACTCCTTGCCTGGCTCTGGGACTGCTGCCTTCCAACACGACGACATGCCTCCACCAGGGGAAGTGAGGAGGAAGTAGCTGCCCTCAGTGGCACAGCTGGGGTGGAAGGGTGCAAGAGCTGGGTTGAACCAAGAGGGGCGTTCTTAGGGGTGGGAGGAAACAGGGTCTGGGAAAACAGAGGACCGCACTGGAGTCAAGGGAAGTGAGGAGGCACCAATACAGGTCGGCAACGAAAGGGAGGGAATTGGGTGAGGGTCCCAGAAGCTGAGCGGGGCAGCTCTAGAATCTGTGGACACGTGGAGTATGGGTCCCTTTTCTGTGCAAAAGTGGATGTGCTGAAGGTTCTGGCCAGGGCACTTAGGCATGCCTGAAATAAAGGCATCCAAATTGAAAAAGAAGAAGTAAAACTATCTCTATTTGCAGCTGACATAATCTTGTATATATAAAATTCTAAGGAATCCACTAAAAACCTATTAGAATTAATAAATGAGTTCAGCAAGATTGTAGAATACAAAAGCAATACACAAAAATCTATTCTATTTCTATGCACTTGCAATGAACAATATGAAAATAAAAATTTTAAAACATTCCATTTACAATGGTATCAAAGTATACTTATGAACACATTTAACCAAAACATTACAAAAATTATACCCTGAAAACTACAAAAATGTGTTAAAAGACACAAAGGATGAGGTAAACAAATAGAAATGTGTTTTTATTTCTAAATTTTTGTCTGATCACAAATTTGTCTGGTCCGTGTTCATGGATCAGAAGACTTAATATTGTTAAGATGGTAATACTCCCCAGATTAATCTACACATTCAATGAAATCTCTGTTAAAATTCCAGCTGGCGTCTTTGCAAAAAGTAATAGGCTAATCCTAAAATTCACATAGATATTTAAAGAATCCAGAATAACCAAAACAAAGTTAGAGGGTTCACAATTCCTGATTTCAAAACTTACTACAAAGCTACAGTAATTAAGAGAGTTTGTTACCAGCACAAGGATAGACATATAGAGCAATGGAATCAAGCTGAAAGTTCAGAAATAAATCTTCACATTTCCAGTCAACTAATTTTTTTAAAGGATGCCAAGATAATTCAATGGAGAAAGAATTGTCTTTTGAACAAATGGTACTGGGGCAAGGGACTATTCACATGCAAAAGAATGACACCGGACCCTTTCCTCCCACGATATAAAAAATCAAGCTGAAGACCTAAATGTAAGAACTAAACTATAAAACTCTTATAGGAAAACATACATATAATCCTGGCACGGTGGCTCACCTCTGTAATCCCAGCACTTTGGGAGGCCAAGGCGGGCAGATCACAAGGTCAGGAGATCGAGACCATCCTGGCTACCACCGTGAAACCCCATCTCTACTAAAAATACAAAAAATTAGCCGAGCGTGGTGGCACGTGCCTCTCGGGAGGCTGAGGCAGGAGAATCACTTGAACCTGTGAGGCAGAGGTTGCAGTGAGCCGAGATCGCACCACTGCACTCCAGCCTGGGTGACAAGAGCGAGACTCCATCTCAAAAAAAAAAAAAAAAAAAGAAAGAAAAAAGAAAACATACATATAAATATTTATGACTTCGGATTAGGCAATGTGTTCTTAGGTATGCCACCAATAGCACCAGCAACAAAAGAAAACAGATACATTGGATTTTATACAAATTTAAAACATTCATGCATCAAAGAATATTATCAAAAAAGCAGGAAAAAAAACAGAAGAGGAGAAAGTATTTGCAAATTATACCTCTGATAAGGGACTTGTAGTCAGACTATATAAAGACCTCTTACATCTTGATAATAAAAAGACAAATAATCTAATTTTAAAATGGTCAAGGGATCTGAATAGACGTTTCCCCAAAGAAGATATACAAATGGCCAATAAGCACAGGAAGAATGATCAACATCGCCAGCCTCCAGAAGAATGCAAATCAAAAACTCAGTAAGGAACCACTGCACACCCACTGGGATGACTGTCACCAGAAACAGAGATTACAATGAGTGTGTCGAAGACAATGTGGAGAAATTGGGATCCTTGTGCTTTGCTGGTGGAGACGCAAAATGGTACAGCCACTTTGGAAACCAGTTTGGTGGCTCCTCAAAAAGTTAAACATGGAGTCACCATACGACCTGGCAATTCCACTCTTAGGTGTGTGTCCAAAAGAACGGAAAACAAACGTTCACACAAAAACTTACACATGAATACTCACAGCAGCATCCTTCAAAACAGCAAAAAAGTAGAAACAACCTAAATGTCCAGTATTGAATGAGTGGATACACAAAACATGATCTATCCACACAAGGGAATATGATTGAGCTATAAAAAGAAACGAAGGCCTAATACCTGCTGCAACGTGGATGAACCTTGAAAATGCCATGCCAAGTGAAAGAAGCCCGACACAAAAGGCCACACATTGTACGATTGCATTTTCATAAAATGTCCAGAAGAGGCAAACCTGTAGAGACAGAAAGTAAGTGAGTGGTTGCCTGGGGGTGTGGAGGTTGCTGGGGGGTCGGGAGAAGGGAGTGGCTGCTGGGGAACGTGGGTGACAAAAATGTTCTGAAATTGTGGTGATGATTGCACAACTCTGAATATATTCAAAACCACTGAATTGTACACTTAGATAAGTGAATTGGATGGGATGTGAATTATATTTCAATTTCCCTATTGTAATTGAAAAACAAAGCAGCTGTGGACTCGTAAAGCCTGGCACTGGGGCTGGGGAGGTGGGCATGAGACTCCTCAGTTGTACACCACCCTTTCTGGCCTCCTGTCAATCCACCTGACCCTTACATGTTCACCTTCTGGGGAGTCCCTTCCTCAGTCCCTGCTCCTGCTTCTCTGCACACAGTCACCCCGGGTGACCTCAGGGCCCTGAGGGCTTCAGCGGGAGGAGTAGGGAAGGAAGTTGTAAGTTTTCCGCACTCCTTGCCTGCACTCCCGCCTATATGCTCCCAGCGTGCAGAAAACTTACAGTTCCCTCCTTCCATCCAGGACCTCTCTCCTGAGTGTCTGGGTACCAGGCCCGTTTCCATCTCTCCTGATCACAACGACAAGGACAATGACAGTGATGGAGACATGACTATGATGATGGTGATGGCGAAGTTTGCTAACATTTATTGGGCATTTATTATGCACCAAGCCCTTTATATGTATTATCTCATTGAATTCTTACCACAACCTGATGGGGCCAACACTGCTACTTTTATCCCATTTCACAGATAAGGAAACTGAGACTAAAAGAGGGGGAGTCATTTGCCCAAAAACACACAGCCTGGGAAATGGAGGAGATGGGATTGAAACCCAGGCAGCCGGCGCTGGGGCCCACACCTTTAAAAGCCATGCTGGGTTCTCACACTCCAACACTAAACTCATCCTCTTGGTCACCCCTCCGGCCTCCCTCCACCCTTCTCCGTCTTCCCCTCACCCAGCCACTGCCTGGCATGGGTTCTCCTCCCGAGTGTCCACCCTGGCTGTTCCTCCCCGACTCCTCCCTCACCCTAAAGCCCTCGGGGACCTTATCTAGCCTCTTTTGAGGCTGAAACAGACCCTGAATCCCTTCAGGCTTCTAGGTGGCCACAGGGCTGCACCATTCAGGCCTTCAGTGCCTGCTGGGTTCACAGGGCAGGCAGGTCCACACAGCAGAAATGACTCAGGCCCACCCCCTGATGCCCAGCTCTGTTCTAGGAATAGGGCAGCATTTTGATATGAGGTGACTCAGGGCCCAGATGAGTAAGGCAGACATGCAGCCTGACAGACAGACAGACAGACAAAACATGAAAGCTGGAGTGCGTGGTCCTCAGACCGCAGATGCCTTGGGTCCTACGCAGGACCTGTCTGAGCTCACACGCTCAGGAATTAGGTTCTGAGGACAAGCCCTGCTCCTGTCCCTGGGACCCGACAAACCCCCCAGGACCGGCCCCCAGTCCCAGCCTTGGGGAGGAGCCCCTGGCCCCGCCTGCCTGCTGACGGGATCCGTCATTTTCTGTGCCAGCCACAGCCCTTCCCCAGGGCTCCATGATCTAGTTTCTCTTTTCCTACCTTGGAAATAGCTCATCGCAACAGTTAACCCACAAGCCCTTCTGAGGGCGGAGGGCCCCCACCCCCAGGAAGAGACTATCACGGGCTAGGAATTTCTGAGGGCACAGCCGGCCTTGGGTGATATTCAAATAAATTTTTCTTGAGTGACAAGGAAGGAAGGAGAGAGGAAGGAAGAGAGGGAGGGAGGGAAGGAGGGAGGAGAGATTCCAGGGGCCCCTGGTTTATTGAGTGTCCTTGCATTTGTTGGCTGAGTTTACTCTTGCTTGTCTCCTAGTCACTGTGTGACCTTGGGGAAGTAAGCAGTGTCTCTGGGCCTCCTTTCACCACCAGCCAGTGAAAAGGTTAGAGTAAGATTCGGCCCTTGCATACCTCCTGAGACTTCAGTGATGCGATCCCAGGAACAGGGGCATTTGCAAAGCCTTCTGAGAATCTGGGAGCCAGCTCGGTGGACCTCCTCTTGACAGCCATCTCCCTCCCCACCCATTACCACCTGCCGACATTCTTGCCTGGCAGCCCACAGGATGCAGGAGAGCGGCTCGGAGAACACCACCCCGCAGGCAACCCATGGGACTGGGCCCATTTGCTCAGGTAGGGCATGGGGACTCCCTGCCCTTCAGACATCCAGGACACTTGGCCGGAACTGCCAGTTTCCCAGCCTGTTTGCATCTAGAACCTTTCCCCGACCCCCATGCACAGTTTCTACAAATTCCCCACTTCACTAACTCATGGCTCCCCACGCCCATCCCATTCCCGTGAGACCCAGGCTGCTAGGCAGACCTCAGCCCCTTAACCATACCCTGAGCATGGGAAATCCCATCACTTTCATCATTGTGTGAGTTTGGAGGCTGTGCTGATGCCTGTGCGGCCCTCATCTGGGAAGGATGAGCCAGCTCACTCCCAGCATGCAGCTTGCCCCACCCCATGCAGCATCCCCCAGAGCATCCTCCTGCACACACACACACACATACACACACAGGCATGTACACGCACACATGCCAGCCTCCAGTCATGGGAACCAGCCCCGCGGGTGCCCTGGAGTTCTGGCCCATACACGGCTCTGTATCCTCTTTCGTGAGAAACGAGGCCATGGGGAGGAAGCAATGGGACAAGGCCTGTGAGCCCACTTCGTGACCTAATGGAGACTGTCCCCCACCTCCCAGCCCCAAGGACAAGAGGCCTAGGGCAGCAAAGACAAAGAGCCCCAGCTGATTCTGTGGTGTGGTTCCAGGGCGGCCTGGGCAGGGAGGGGTCAGGGCTATGTAGGCAGGTCCTACATGTCACCCTGGAGGGCAGCAACACAGCCTCCCACATTCAGCCCTTGGAAATTAGCCATTCAGTCCTGGCCTGCCCCAGAGACCCTGGTCAGCCTCCTGCTTGGACCTCCCTGTCTCCCGTCCACAGCAGGGCCTGCAGCTATGTGGCCCTGAGCCTGCACACCTTCACACCACCTGGACATTGCAGGAGCCTCTGGCTGGGCTCACTGCCCCTCTCTCCCTGTGTCAAGGTCCATTCCCTACACAGCAGCCAGGGGATCCCTTGAAAGAATAAGTCAGATCCCCACGCCCTTGCCAAAGTCCCCTCAGTGCTCCTCCCCACAATGGCCGCTGCTCCTGTGACCTCTGATGATGATGTCCTCTCCTGGATCACCCCAGCTTGACTCCACTGGGCTTCTGCAGTTTCTCCACTACAGAAGCCCTTTCTACCTCAGGGCCTTTGCACACGCCATCCCCGCTGTCTGGAATGCCTGCCTCAGCCCACCCTGACACAGCGCTTCTATAATCAGCCCCTTCTTTAGCACTCAGCTGAATTGTCCCCTCTGAAGCTCGGCGTTCCCCACTACCCCGTCTGAAGCAGGCCTCCCTGACTGCAGCGTCGATGTACCTGTCCTTATCTGTCACTGTCGCTAGATAATGAGCTCTGTAAGAACAGGAACCATGTCTGCTTCATCAGCCACCATGGCCCCGGTCCCTACCACGGAACGGACACCTTGTAGACACTCAGTAAGGAGCTGTGGAATGAACAGAGGGTCTCACAGATGAACACAGACACGAAGTCACAAATGGGAAGCCAGCACTGGAGTCAGCTCTGCCTGTCCCAGTCCCCTTGGCCACCCGCTCACTGCTCATGAGAATAAGAGTCCACCGTGCTGAGTGCTGCCACGGGCCACCCGCCATCCTCAGATCGCCTTGTCAAGCTCTACACTGTTCCTGTGGCGTGGGAGCTATTATTAGCCCACTTTGCGGATGGGAAAAAAGAGGCACCTCTGTCATGGAAGAGCAACTCTTACGTGAGGAAGGAGGTCCCGTAGTCCCTGGAAGCCACACAACAGGCCGCACAGAGGCACAGGGGGGACCAAGGGGCTGGAGAAGAGTGACGCTGGCTGGCCAGCCTCAGAGTGTTGTAGACCACGGCTTGAAGCCAGAGTGAGGCTGGCCACACAGAAGTCTCAGGGGCCCCCAAGGACAACTGAGAGTCAGGGACCTCCACGCAGCCCTGAGAGAGCCATTGTGGGACTTAGGGCGGAGACCACTGGCTGCAAACTGCCTGGTGCCCTCAGGTAAGCCCCAATGGTTTGCACTTTCCAAGTGCCTGGGGCAGAGAAGTCCTGACCAGCAAGTCGCTCCTCAGAGCCCGTGCCCTGGTTGGTGGTCACCTTAGGGAAGACTTTTCAGAGAGGTCACACTACTCACAGTATGGTTCTCCCAGCATCTGCTTCCCCTGGGAGCTTGTTAGAAACGTTCTCTCCAGCCCCACCCAGACCCACAAAGCCTTAATCTGCTTTAGCGAGACGCCTAGGGGCTCTGTGTCACAGTCAGGCTTGAAAATCTCCAGCCTGCTTGCCCAGGCACCTCTCCTCGCCATTATAGCACCATTCCTGGCGGTCAGCAAGCACACCCATCAACAATGCAATGGACAAAGATGTTCACTGCAATGTTATTTATTAAGGACAAGAACTGGAAATATCCTAAACATCCAACAGTAAGGAGAAAGGGTCCTAAATTAAAAGACAGCCACCAAAATGCTGTTTTTGAAGAATGATGGCATGGGGGCGGCGCTCATACTGTAATATTATCTGGCTAAAATAAGCGTAGCAGTGCACACACAGTCATGTACTGCAGTCCCACATGTGTGCAAACTCGCCAACATGTTAACTGTGGGCACCTTATGGTTGCTGGCACTATGGGTGATTTTTTGTTTCCTTTTACTTTCCTGGATTGCCCTAACTCTCTCCGTGGACATGCCTTACAATCATGATAATGAAGCCATCAATGAATGATATTCTTTTTAAAAAGTGAAAATGTGAGTGTCCCTTTAAACAGAGGCTCATATATCAATTCGTCTGCTAAAGGGCTTTGCAGATGAGGTTTCGGACACTTCCCAAGGCCTTGAGGCGGGAGAGTGGGAGGAGGGCATGTGTCATGAAGCGGGTATGAGAGGCAGGGGCAGCACGGGCACCTCCCAGAGTGAAGCAGGTATGAGAGGCGAGCAGCACAGGCACCTCCCAGAGGCCTGGCTTGGGGAGTGGGGGGCACTGCAGGTCAAGGCCACCTGCTCTGGGCCTTTACCACTGCTGCATCCACTTCCAAAAATACCTTTCCCTCTGCCGTTCTTTTCTGACCAACTCCCATCTGTCCTGCAAGATTTTGCTCAGGGACCACCTCTTCCAGGAAGACCTCTCAGATACCCCCACCCCCAGGCTGCTGGGCTCCCACAATAGCCTCTTGGGCCCCCTACAAAGAACTGTGAACATGTGATGGACGATGTTTCAGACACGCATCATGCTTTGTCTAGCACACAGGACCCCTCAGGCACCAGTCCCTGAGAGGACCACCGTTCTCGTCCTATTCCCGGCTCACCTGCTCACCCCTGCCGTGAGTGTCCACTGATGTTCCTGCAGCTACCAGCTCTGGCCTGGGGACTACCCTCTCCTCCAGGTTCTACCCATCAGTTACAAAGGGCCTACATGCAAGGCCCCAGCAGGGCAATCTCAGAAAAGCATTTAGGGACAGAAGCCAAGCATTCCTGGCAGGCCCTGGTGCCCTCCTGACCCCCACCTCAGCCCTTGGGTCTCAGAGCCCCACTTGGCAAGGCCCCAGGCTCCAGACCTTTCCAGATCCTCCCAAGCCCCTCGGTCTGAAGCCTGGCGGCAATCCAAGACTGGGCAGGCACTCGTGGTGCCCAGGTCTCACTGAACAGCTGTGTAAGAATGAAATGAGATAAGAGAGTGCCTGTTCCATGCCCAACCAAGAGAACACGTCCAAAGCCCTGTTTCACATTCACTGTGGACCTATAAGGGAAAGGTGGTGGCCGTTCTAGATGGGGCCCATGTGAGTCTCTGAGTCCCGAGGACTGTACCGAAGCAGGTGAGCTGGCCAGACCTCTCGTTGAGGTGGCCCAGCCTTAGGCCAGGGTGTAACATCATAGCTGAGCATGTCGACCTTTTCTGGGGAAGCTCCTGAGGCAGCCTGATCTATCAGGGACCCCCCTGGGCACCCTTTTAAAGGTTCCTGGGGTGGTTGTGACACCTGCCCCTGGCTCTGCCCCAGGTGCCTGGCATCTGAGGGAGCAGGCCACACACACCCACTCACTCACAGAGGAACCTTACGGGCTGGGGAAGGAGAGGGAGCTCTGCAGCCCCCCGCCCTGGATAGCGAGTGAGGGCTGTGGGACTAGGGGACACGGATGGCAGCTATGAGCGAGGCTGGAGACAGGGCTGCCCGCAGGGGAAGGCACTTCTGCTGCTCAGTTTTATGGTGTTTTTAAAATTTTTAATTGTGCTAAAACATACCTAACATAAAATTTACCATCTTAACCATTTCTGAGTGTATTTCTTCAACTGCATTAAATACATTTACATCGTTGTGCAACCATCACCATCGTCTTGCTTCAGAACTTTTTCATCTTCCCAAAACTGAAATTCTGTACCATTAAAATCAACTCCCCATTCCCCTGCCCGCACCTCCGGAAACCGTCATTCTACTTTGCATCTCTGTGAATTTCACTACTCCATATTGACTTCCTTACACAAGCGTAATCATGCAGTTTGTCTTTTTGTGACTGGCTTGTTTTACTCAGTGTAATGTCCTCAGGGGTCACGCATGTGGTAGCAGGTGCCAGAAGGCCTTCCACTTGAACGCGGAATCCTATTCAGTTGTATGGAGGTGCCACGTTTGTTTATTCGTTCACCTGCTGAGGGACACTGTTGCTTCACAGTGGAAATTGCTTTACTATTTCCACTATGTTCAAAGATGTTGCTTCTACCTTTTGGCTACTGTGAAGAACGCAGCTATGCATACCAGTGTATAGATACCTCTCCAAGACTCTTCTTTCAATTTTGGGGGGATATATATACCTAGAAGTGAAATTGCCGGATCATATAGTGATTCCATTTTTAATTGTTTTAGGAACTTCCATACTGGTTTCCACAAGGACTGTACCATTTTGCGCTCCCACCAGCAATGCAGGAGGGCTCCAATTTCTCCACATCCTCACCAACGATTGTTACTGTCTATGTTTTTGACAGTAGCCAACCTAAGGGGTGTGAGGTGGTATTGCTGGTCTTAATGCCAATATGTTTCCCTTATTTATTTAGCCCTGCCCTGTGCTGGGCATGAGAAGGGCTCTGAAGAATCACAGAGTGCCACCCTTGGCCTTCCTGGTCCTCACTCTCTAAATGTCTTCAACAGACTCACTGATAGTGCATTTTGATGTTCAGGCAACTGTGATGGTCTTGGCCAGGGCCACAGGTGAACCCACAGCTGAGGAGGGTCATGAAAGCAGCATGGCCACCCAGGAGAGATTCCCAGGAGGAGGATGGAGGGGGAGCTGTGGTGGCCTGCTGGGACGTCTGCCAGCCAACAAAGCCTCTGGATCAGTGACGGACAAACTTTCTCTATAAAGGGTCAGCCAGTAAATATTTAGGCTTTGCAGGCCATATGGGTCTCTGTCCTAACTAATGTATAAATGAATGAGGTCACTGTATCCCAATAAAAGTGTATTTAAAGGCTTTGGGTTTGAATGTCATATCATCTTCACGTCATGTAATGTTCTTCTTCTTTTGATTTGTTTTTAACCATTTAAAAATGTAAAATACTACTCTTAGCTTGTGGACTTGGCCCGCAAACCCCATTCTAGAATCAACGGCGGTGACACTGTGAAAGCATAGGGCCCTGAGCAGCTCGTGGGACAGGCGTTCCCCGAGCTCTCTGCAGCCTGATTGCCTCCACGGGGTCAGGCATCCTCAGGCGACCCGGTTCCATGATGGAACGTGAGTGCCGTCAATGCCTAAGCACTGCTCACCAATCTGTGTCTGGCTCTGCAGCTCCGGTGTCGGCGGCAGACAGAATCCACAGGCACCTGCTGATGTAGAAGGACTGGGGCCAAAGACAGGGAATAAGATGACATGAACTCTGGAGGAATCAGTGCTGTCGGCTTGCTTCACTATTTCCTAAAGCAACTCCGGAGCCCTGTCTCAGCTTTGTCCTGGAAGGAGGGTCACAGTCACTCTGGTGACCCTGAGAGGACAGGCGGGAGGAGAGAGAGGGTACACCCTCCTCCCTGGGGCGAGCCCACCTCACAAGGTCAGCAGGGTGCAGGCCCCAAAGACCAGGGCTGGGGACTCAGAGCGCATGACCCAGGATGCAGGGGATTTAATTCTAGCCCTTCCCTGCCGTGCTGTGTGACCTTGGGCAAGTAGCTTGCTGTGTGTACACCTGAGTTTCTTCATCTGTGGAACAGAAATGCCAGTAGCTCCCAGAGCTGTGTGGGTCAGGTGGATTAAAACACATAAAGGGCTTAGAAAGATTCTTGGCACATGATGAGCACTGACTCAGTAGTAGCTGTTGGTATTATTAACTCATTTAATCTGAACAACAAGCCCAGGAGGTGAATACTATTTTTAGCCCCATTGTATGATGAGGCAACTCAGGCACAGAAAAGTTAAGTCACCAGCCTTAAGGCACACTGCTAGGACACAGTGGGGTCTGCAGAGCCATGCCTGGTCCACGGGCAGACCCGCCCTCTTAGCCCCTAGCCTGTGCACCCACTTGGGAAGCCACAGAGCAGGCCCAGGAGCAGGGACCCTGGGCCCAGGACAGGCCCTGCAGGAAGGTGCCTGAAGGTCATCCAGCAGAGGCCTGTTTCCTCCAGGAAGCCCTCCTGGTGACCACCTTTCTTCCTCTAGAGCCACTCGTGTGGACCACATGCCAGGTGAGGATGACACCTGGGGGTTCCGCCTCTGCTTAGGAGGGGCCCCGTAGTCCTGTGCCTGTTAGCTGTGGGCCCTCAGGCAAGTCCCCTCTCTGGGCCTCAGTTTCTCCACCTGGAGAAAAGAGGCGAGATGGGCTTCTCCATAGTTCTCAGGTCTAACCAGCCTGTGAAAGGTCTTCCACTTTCACCCCACCCCCAAAACCACTAAAACTCAAAGTATCTGCCTTCCCACAACTCATGAATGACAGGACAGAAGCTTTCTTTTGAGACTTTTACCCAGAAGAGCCCCCCTGGTGGGGAGACCACCACCCTTTCCAATACTCGCTGTGCCAGCCACCACCCCCACTACCCAGGACAGGTGCCAGGCCCTGGGGACCATCCTGGACTGGAGCTCGGAAGAGGGGAAATGCTGTGTGCAAGCCAACACTGTCCCGCCACCATGGCTGGAGTCGCCACCCCGGCCACCAAGGCCCACAGCATAATCCTGTAGGTGCAGGCCAGTGAGCACACCGAGTTCTCGTCTGGAACCTGAAGTTGACATGATGCCAGCTCAGGACAACTGGCCACTTCTAATGCCCTCCCAGGCCTGCAGAAACCCAGCCTCTCCTACGGGAACGACCAGCAGCCGCAGCACAAATCCTTGTGGGCTTCAGAGGGAAAAGGATGCTGGCTTCTGTGTAATGAACAGACTCTGCGCCTACTAGAGAAATGAATGAACAAATAACCACCTAGTCCAACCCACTCACTTTTCCAATGAGAAAACTATAGGCTAGAGAGGGTGAAAAACATGCCTGAGATCACACATCCACTGAGGGGCAGGGCCTGGGTACAGCAAGCCACCAGCAAGCATCTCTTGCTCACCTGCTGTGTGCCAGCTACTGATCCCAGTGCTGGCATAGAGCAGTGCACAAGCAGGCCTAGCCCCTGCCCCCATGGAGATTACAGCGTTGTTCCTAACCAGAGTCCAGGCTCTGGACACCCAGTCCAAGGTACTTTTACGCACTGCAGTAGCAAAGAGGCCCCGCTCAGATGCTCTGGGCAAGGCGGTGAGCAGCACGGGGTGGCAGGCTGGCTCGTGGAGCTGACTCGAGGCTTGTGTACTTTCCACTCCTTCTCCGGCACGGTTGGAGATTAATTATTAATGCCGAAATAATTGGCACTCATTAATGCGCCCATCATTCACGGGGGAGTGGGGCCCCGCATTAACCAATGCATCACTCGGCGATTGATTAATTAAGCTGAGCTTTTATGAGACACCCTCGGGTGACAAACCACACTCTCCTGAGGGTGGAAGATGCCGGCAGGAAAGGCTGCCTTCCTTGGGGTGCAGGGAGGAAACGGGAAGGCGCCCGGGCCCAGCTTGCCACCCGTTTGGATTGGCATTGCCTTTGCCTGCGGCATGGATGAGGCTGAGCTTCACCATGAAGCCCAAACGCTGGCGCAAATTATAGGCTTTTGAAAATGCTATTACATGAATCACCTGCGGGGCATGAGGTGCTCCTAAAAGCAAGAAAAATAGCAAAGGCGTAGTCGAGAGTGCTGGCTTTGGTCTTAGGCAGGGCTGAGCCTCTCCCTGGGTCCTGCTGACCCCCTCAGCCTCAGTTGCTCCAGCAGGAAAACGGGTGAGCGGCGTTAATGTCTCACCCTGAGACGACTGTGCCTTCGTTCACTGAATAAGTGTGTACTGACATGGAATAAACGCAGAACAACACACACTGAGGACGACCAGCACGGGGAGAGGGGGGCAGTGCTGGGGAGTGGGCTGAAAAACTGCCTATTGGTGACCACACTCACTACCTGCAAACGCCCATGGAACAAATCTGCAGGTGTCCCGCCCCCCAGCCCCCGCATCGAAAATAATACAAAAAGATCTAAGACTTTAAAACTATAAAAGCAGAAACAAATTTTTGAAATTTGTATTGACCACTTCATCTGCCCCAGCCTCAAGAGACTGGCGTGGTAAGCAACACAGACTTCTAGCTCCCCTAAAATCCAGGCCTGCAGACTCTCAGGGGAGGCGGGTGCGCACACCGCGAGTGATCTTGCAGGCGAGACAGTAGAGGGGTTCGACGAGCTGTGGGAGTCAGGGCTTCTAGCCCAGATCCCTGAAGGATAAATCACAATCAGCCAAGCAAAGGTGGGGGAAAGGAGTTCAGGGAAAGGAAGGGCATTCGGAAGGTGCAGAGGTGAAGGGTGGTGAGCTGTGGGTGGGACCTGATGCCCAAGCCTGGTCTTCAGGAGGAGGAACCCACCAGGTCCAAGCGGGGAGGTAAGTAGGAACAGGGGCCCTGGGCAGCCCACGGGACATCAGACTCCTTCATCCCGGGCACATGGATGAGAGGGACAGGGTCCCTGAGAGCATGACCTGGAAGGGGCAGGAGAATGCCACAGGCATGTTTTGGAAAAGGATCTTCTGCGATCACCCAGCTGCAGTGCCAGCCAACAGCAGGACCTGGGCTGTGCCCCTTCCACGCTCCCATTCCCGGCCATTCTAATAGGCACGACTTGCCTAAAATGCGTCTGAGGCGTCACCCTTCCCAGGAGTAAAGCAAATAAAGCAAGTGAAGGAGTAAGGTTCCCAAAGGAACCAGTTTCTACAACTTCGGGCCATCAGTTGAGGGCTGGGGGTCAGTCTATTTGTGCTGAGAGGGTCACTGAAACCCCTCCCTAGAAGAACAAGGCCACTCAGGGCCCCTCCCAGGCACAGAGAGCTGTCGCAGAGCGGGGCTAAGTTCTGCGGCCCTGCCAGGAGAGTCGCCCGCCAGGAGCTTCTCATGCAAATGTGGATAACAGTTCTAACTCACCTCCCTTCTAGGGTTCCTGTGAGGACTGAGAGGACACCCAGAAAACCCCTCAAAGGCTGGACAAGCTCACAATGCTCCTCTGAGGGCCTGGGGTGGTTCCCCGCTGGGTATGTGACTTTCCCAGTGGCCTCGAAACTAGGTTGTGAGCTCAGCGAGAGCCAGAGCTTTTTCCATGAGACCCAGAGCTGCCTGGGAGAATCCTCCAGATCCACACACCCACTGACACACACACACACACACACCGACACACACACACACACACACGCAGGTGCCCAGGGTGGCCAGGAAGAGTCTTCCTCCGCCGCCTGACCCTAGCCCCTGGCGACCCTGGGGCCTGACTTGTGCTCCACCCACAGACCCCAAAGAAAGAGGTGGGGAGGGGCTGAGCATGGCAAACCCAGCCCCCTGGGCAAGGGCTGGAACCGGCACCAGGAAACCCACCCCACCCCATCCCTCACCCCTGTCCCTGGGGCTGGACCGAGCAGACCCCGGAGCAGAGGTGGGGCGCAAGGCACAAGGAAAGAGGGAGGTGAGACGCCAGAAGAAAAGAGAGCGGAACAAGAGCCTGCTCTGCACAGGAGAAGAGGCACAGGCAGCCTGGCACGTCCAGCTGCCCATTTGCCTCTGCATCCCGAGCAGGACCACTGTCCCCACCCTGGCAGCCCCTCCCCCAGAGGAGAGAAGGTCACGAAAAGCTCCTCCGTGGGAGCGGGTAGTTGGGTCACTCCAAAATGTCTCTCTCTGACCCACTCCCCTACCCCTCCCCACACACGGTTATGTAGCCCACGTAGTCCAAAAAACCCTGCCCTGAAATCTCACTTGAAAATGTGGTCAGTGTGCACTTTCTCAGACACTCAGAGGGTCCTCACCCTCATCAGATTCTCTGCAGGTCTGCCGTGACCTCAAACACATCCCCATTCCTGCTGGCAGAATGGCCATTCTCACCTGGTGGGACCTGCAGGTGTGTGCACACCTGATTCTGAAGGTCGCTAGACCCTCAGGGCTCCCTGTGGGCATGGGGCAGCAGGAGAGCTGCGGGGCAGCTGCGGGGCTCTGAAAGGCCTCCCTAGGGCATCCCCAGGTCCCCTCTGCCGTGACAGCAGCTCTCTCTTTCCTACTCAAGTCCCCCAGGGCTCAGGGACCCACAGGTCTCTTGGAAACACTGAAGGGAGAGAAGGCAGCGTCTGGAGGGCTTGCTCCCTAGGGCCTGGGGTGGTTCCACCCTGGGTACGTGACTTTCCCAGTGGCCTCAAAACTGGCTTGTGAGCTCAAGAAGAGCCAGGCCCGGGTCTTCCCCTTGAATAGCTATAAGGCCTCAAGCAAGATACTCAACTTCCCTGAGCCTCAACTTCCTCATCAGTAAAATGGGCACATCTCACCTGCCTAAGAGCGAGATTATAAAGATTAACTCCAAAGCTGTTGCAAACCGCAGTAAACAATAAATGGTAGTCAACACCATCATCACCACACCTCTGTGAATATTCATTGAATGAATAACCGAGAACGAAAGAGGGCCTCTCAGAGGAAGGGCAGGGCTCTGGCTGGGCACCCAGCTCTATTCCTGACACAGAGAATGTGCTGGAAAACAGCGAAACAACTCAAGCGCATGGCCCTTCTAACCAGGTGAATGCTCACCACCCCCTTAAGGTAGGCACTGTCATTGCTCCGTTTTACAGAGGACGACTCTGAGAGGCTGGGCCAGGCTGCGATCGCAAAGCCAGGTAGGCCGACCCGTAGCCCGTGCTCCCCGTGACTAGTCACAGTGACAACTGTCCAACCCCTATCCCTGAATCCTGGGCGCAGCAGCCATCTCACCCACCTGGCCAGAAATGGTGCGTGGGTGGCTGGGTGTTTGGTTTCCCCACAGTCACAGAGAAGAACAGCTCAGTGCATAGTTGCCACTGATGCCTCAGGCCAGAGCCAGGGCAAGAGTTGGGGAGCAGGCCCTCCCCTAGACCCCAGCCTCCCCTCTCCTCCAGGCAGACCCCAGAACAGTTGCTCCTCCCCTCATCCCTCCTCCTGGGCAGCCCAGGGACCGTGAGTGACTCTGGAAACAGCTGGCTGAGACAAGTCCTAAAGGTGGGCAACCTTCAGTGAATGGCTGCTTTGCTCTCAGCCTTTGTTTTCTCATCTACACAACAGGGATAATGATACCTGCTCCCCTCACCTCCAGGTTGTTGTGAGGACTACACTGACATGAGGGATGAACCCCTGCACATAACAGGAGGCACCGTGGGAATGTTTGTTGAGTGACTGAATGACTGATCAGATGGTACCTTTCTCCCTTTAAAGTGCTCTGGCTTTGAGGTGACCCCTAGCATACTGCGTAGCCAGAGCAGAGCATCAGGGGCTGTAAAACCATACCGAGGTTTCACAGACCACGGAAATAGTGTCTGCGCCAGACCTGCTCAGCATCTGCTGGGTATGAGGGTGATCACAGATTCTAACTGCAAGATGACAACTACCCCAGTCACAACGTACATAACTGGTTAGGTGCATCACCTCTCCATAAGGAAGAAAACGAAAATGGCAAGACACGCACACAGCCAACCATGCAACCACACCCCTACAATCACAGTCTCAAACCCCACACACAGTCTCACACACTCACCCACACAGCCTCACAACCTCAAGGCCAGCCAACCACACACTACAAAATCACAGCCAACCACACACGCCCACAATCACAGTCTCAAGCCCCACACGGCTCAGCATACACAGTAACACCTACAATCACAAAACAGTGCATCACCAACCCTCGCCCACCCACGATACCCTGGCCACGCCCATGAGCAGCAATGTCCGCCTCACACACGCACAGCCTCACACACACGTGACTGTCTGCCCACAGTCCCCGCATGACACAGAGCCCCCACAGCCAGCATGCTCACACCCCACGCCTCATCTACAACCAACCACCATCAGCAGGTATTTCAAAGCCCACCCCATAACTTGTCACTTGCTCCCATTGAAAGCCTAGAAACAGGGCTGGGGGCGCTCCCAGGGCCTCTCCCCACAGAACAGTGTTTGGTTTCTACTTTTTGCCTGCAAAGCCACACTTTCTTAAGCCCCCACCAGTTTTCATGGCTTGGTGGCCACCTGTGACCTCCTGCCCCCATTCCTATCCTTGCTGTTGGTCCTCAAGGCAGCTCTAGGCAGCTGCAGGATTCTCCAAGTTGTGATGGCCTACCAGTCCCTGGGGCATCTGCAGTGGTAGTTCCTACCCGGCCTTGCAGCGGGCCTGGGCAGGCGTGATGCTGGGCTGGCCTGAGCTCCAGGTGAGTCAGGAGCCCGGCCACGGTGCAAGAGGCTGCAGGGACACCATGGCCTGCAGCTGTAGTACAGCCCAAGGCAATAGTATCACACCATGTCACAGGTAACAGGTATAAAGCTCAGACACCTAGTAGCCTCTCCTAAATGCTGGCCCCAAGCCTGGGCTGTGCCACAGGGCACCCTCTGTGTGCCCCACTCTAAGCCAGACCCTGGGAGGGAGAGCTGGGAGAGAAAACATAGACCGAGCATACGCCTGGAGTCTCTGCGTACTGAGCCCTTTAGCTGTCTGTCTGAGAAACAGCGGGAGCAGAGCTGAGGCAGGTGCAGGTGCTGTCCTAACCCCAGTGCCCCAGCCCAGGCCATGGGCTCCACTGAGTCACTGAAGGCTTGAGGCATGTTTGAAGGTCAGGGTGACCCCCGCATGGTGGGATCCCAGGCATGGTGGTAGATGGGTGGGGGAGACATTTGAGGTGGGTGGGGATGGCAGCCTTCCGGCTCAGGCAGGCCCTTCCTGTCCCACTGGTCCCAGGTGGGGCTGGGGATGAGTATGAGAAGCCAGCAACCTGGAAGCCGGAAGAGGCAGGGAGGGCTGGAGGGAAGGAGGGCTGGGGACCTTGAAGTCCAGCAGCAGGGAGCCCAGCCAGAGGCACTGGACCTGGGGGCAGAGCTGGGCTCCAGGGACATTTTCAGAGAAATGCAGAGCTCTTGGGCCAGGCCACTGGGGAAATAGGAGGAGCAGATGAGAGAGGCTGGAGCATCGAGTCGGGGGAAGCAGGGCAAGGGGAGTGGTGACCACAGCAGCACAGGAGGCTGCAGGGCCCTGCTGGAGTGGAGACACCCAGCTGGGACAAGGGACCAGTGCCTGTCCTCACTGCCTCTCTCAGCAACAGGAACTGCTGCCCACCAGTGCCCGCAGGGGCCAGACCCCATAGGGCAGCAGAGTCACTCAGGGACCAGGTCAGCCAGCCCCAAGGCCTTGTGCCCCTGGGGTCCCCAGGCCCTTCCTGGGGCTACTTCGAGACTCACGGGGCCATCCTGTGATGCTCAGCCCAGAAGGGCTTTGGTAGGTGCTCAACGTCCAAACAGCAGAAGCACCTCAGTGACTCACATTGCATCTCCTGGCCACTACCTGTAAAAAGTCCCGGGGCAGGGGGAAGGCAGAGCTGGGCTGAGGGCCTAGTGCCACCAGCAGCTAGGCCCAGCCCCCCTGCAGAGCAGAGAGCAGAGAGATCGCGACTCACTGCTTGAAATGCACAGGCCTGACCTGTCTTTATGACACTTTCTTCTTTGCCCCTATGAATTACAGTAATATTGTCTCACAACTTCACAGATGACCAGTCTTCCCCTCGGGCTGAAAGCCTGGCAGGGCAGTAGCTCCCTTGGTTGGGCAAAGAATGGAAAAAGAAAAGGCTAGAAGGCTGCCTCTTGCCACCAGCTGGCTGTGCCGATTGAGCTATGCCCCTCTAGCTATCTGGGCCTCCCTCAGTTTCCCACTACTTTGATGAGGTTAGATGATGTCTAAAGTGCCATGTGCTCCAATGTCCTGAGATTGTCTGGGAAGACCATATGCTGCCTGAACCCCAGGGTAGAGCCCCAGCAGCCCTGCAGGGCCTCAGATGGAGGCAAGGGCACAAGGCTGCAGTCCTCCAAGGAAACGGGTGGGCTCAAACACCCAGGGTCCCTGTCCCGGCTGTGTGACCTCAGGCAGGCTCTGAACTCGCTAAGCCTCAGATTTTCAAACACAGGAAAATGCAGACAAAGCCACTTTCCACAAAGACGCGATGCTGCATGGTAACAGCAGGACTCGGCAAGTATCCCAGTGATACCTGCGAGGTGGGCCATTATTACTACACCGCCCCTACTACCACTCTCCACTGGGAAAACCCTCAGGACGGGCTCATTCACACACGGCCTGACTCTGCCTACCCTTCCATCCCAAGGTACCCAGCCTCTTCTGGGCCCCAGTCACCTCTAAATAGAGGTGAGCAGAGGTGAGCTGGACTTCAGCCTTCAGGGTTTTACATTTCCATCTTCAATGGGGGCTTATCCAGCACCTTCAAATGGTAATGGACGCGGCCTTGGTGAAACAGAAGAGATCTTGGGACTAGAAAGGTAAACATTTTAAATGTGTAATTCATGAATTTGCTAATTGTCCTTCATTTTGATCTTCTGCCATTCTTCCTGGCATCTCTGTCCGACATACATTTCATGGCAAGGACGCAGAGATGCCAGGCGCAGGCCATGGAGGCTGCTGGCATCCAACCTGGACACTTGGACTGGCCTTCCTCCCAGCTGCCCACCTCCAGCCCAGGCCTCCCTGCCCCAGACATCACTCAAGGCAGGAGGCCCGTGGCACTCAATCTTTTATTTTCTTAAACTGTACACAAACGTAAAATACTTTAACAGCAAGTCTATGGGAAAATTGTTTGGTTTTAAATTATTATGAAACAGAACCTAAGGGGAGCTTTATTAAATAAACATAAAGATGGGATTTAAGGATACACACCTGCATTCTACCATAGTCATTTTTACTCTACCTTCTGGGTGCATAAGGATGGAAAAGACACATCAAACCGAATAAACAAAATCCACTCATACCCTGAAACATTGGCAGGCCACTCAAGGGACTGTTCAAAACGTCTGCCTCATCTCAGATGGCCTCACCGTCTAATAAAATTAAAACTGATCTGTTGGCCTCTTTGGTTCCAAAATTATGTATAATACATTTAACTGTATTCATTTTTTTTTTTTTTTTGCTGCTATAAAAATAACTTCTTTTTTCAAATGGCAGTTTCTGACTAATCATGCAACTAAATCAGTGCAAACATTAAAAGCAATCATTCGCTTAAAAAAGAAGCAAAGGATTTCATTTCAAGTATAAAAAATATAAAAAGAGTCGTACGAGTCCAGTTTCGTCTAGTGTGGGTCAACCCTTTAAATTGCATAGTTCACGTGGCACTTGGACATCTAGAGGGCGAGCGAGTTCGGTGCTCGGCCAAGGGCCACTTCTGGAAACACGCAGATCGGCAAGTGCTATGTCATGTGCGTTCAGGCAGGTCTGCAAGTGCTATGCGGGCGGGCAGGCAGGCGGGCAGGTGAGTGGGCAGGGGCCACGTCCATGGCGGGCCCTGATGGCTGAGGCCCACATGGGCAACTTCTGCAAATTAGCTGAAAGCCTTCCCCATCTCTCCAAGACCAACTAGGGTGCTCCCCTCCCTTGGCCTCCGCTGAGGGGACACCCCTCACCTTCAGCAGTTCAAGAGTGCCTCCTTCCCATCATTTCCTCCCACGGTCTCACCCCCTTGCCTAGGGGTCATTCCCACCCCTCCCCAAACCAGTCCTAGAGAAATGTCCCCAGTGAAGGGCACAGATTGCAACTTTTTTTCTTTCCATTTAGAATAATTCAGATTTTCACTCAAAAGGTCATACCTGGTAGAAAAGTCCTTTTTCAGTTATACAACTGGCAAGGATGACCTGTTGACTGTTGGAGATCAGTTAAAGCATCAAATTTAGCCCCTCTTCTCTCCCTCCCTCCCCACCCCAAAAACAAACACACACATAAGTCATGTCAGAGGCCCAAGCGACAAACAGTCAAACGGTCACTGCCCCTGCTCCCAGGTCTCTGACGGGTTGTGTCCTTTCTGGGTCTCGTTCCCTCGACAAGGGCATGGAAGGACAGGCTCCCCGGGCCTTGAAGCACGAAGGATCCCAGGCTGGGGAAGCAGCAGACACCAAGCCAGGCAGAGCAGGCCTGGTAAAAGCCACAGGGCACACGCAGCCTCCGCCTGGCTGCGCTCCCCACCCCTGCATCTGCTTTTCCTCTCCGTGGCTCTCTCTCTCTCTCTGTGTCTCTGTCTTTGTGCTTTTATGTGTGCTCGGAAGGCGCAATTCAGAGTGGCCGGGCCAGCTGGTGGGAATGGTGGCTGCTCACCCCATTCTCTCCGACTGACAGGCATTTGTAGCTAAGCTGCCATTTGTCACCGCATCCATTTGCTGGTATCCCGGAGGCTGCTGTGTGGGTGGCAGGATGCGTCTGGCTGTGCGTGGCTACGTGTGCATTTTAAAGTATTTCATGTCAGTTGAGGGTTCTTGCTCTGGTTTTGACTGGTTGCTCTATGAAGTTGTAGAAAAATATCTCAGGCCGCACCCTGGCACTATCTTCACAGCCCAACAGGATGACTGTGCTCAACCCACCGTGTACCCCCGTTCCCGCGGGGGCTGGAGGAAGCCCACCAGGGACTGTCCTCCGTGCCCCACCACCGTGCCCCTGCCTTGCACCATCAGGCGCAGCCGCACTCCTCCACAATCATGTTGGGCACATCCCGCTTGACGATGTTGTACTCGTCATCAAAGTACAGCATGGACATGGTACTCAGCTTGGTGGGGATGCAGCAGGAGTTCACCGTGCCGGGGTTCAGGCCCCGCATGCGGTACTGGTTCACCACAGCTGTGTGGAAGGAGGAGGCGGAGCCGGGGACCCCTGCCAGGTAGGCTGGGCAGCTGCCCTCACAGTAGTTCCCGTAGTAGCCGGTGGGTGCAATGATCCAGTCATTCCAGCCGATGAGGCGGAAGTCAATGAAGAACTGTTGCCTGCAACAGAGGTTGGTCCGGCCATCGCACTCCAGGCCTCGCTTGCGAATGCGGTGCCTGCTGTCGCCCAGCCGAGCCTGCACCACCACGAAGGGCCGGTGCGACTCTTCGCCTGGGTCCACGAACACCGGCACCACGGCCAGCTCCTGGCAGCTGTCACACTGCACGTCTAGGTTGAGCCGCCGCTCGCCCCGTTCAAACAAGGCCTGGATGGCCTCCGTGAGTGGGAAGGTATGCCAGCCGCTGCGCTTGAGGTCCACCCTCTTCTCCACCATGTTCCACCTGTCACCGTGGCCCTGCTCCTGGAAGTACACTTTGACCCGCACCTTCCGCCGGCTGCCCTTCTCCAGGACGTAGGGCAGGAGTTTCAGGTAAAGCCATAAGCTGGCCTGGACCACAAACAGGTTCTGGTTGCCTTCATTGGAGATGAAGAAGTATAGGCGGACCCGGGAGGAGGCGAGGCCATCTGCGGAAAAGGGGAAGAGCGAGCCAAGTTAATTCAAGGGGAACACGAGGCAATGGGGGAAACGCACTCTCTGCTGCAGAATGCTGGAATGCAACTCGCCACACAGCTGGAAAACGTTATTGACCAGAAATACCGTTCTTGGGGCCAGGGCCTCTGACTGTAACCTGGGAGAGGCAGAGAAAATCATTTCCCATTGAGAAACCCAGACCAGGTTAGGGCTGGAGGGTCCGGGCCTATAAAATCCTGCCTCACCTCTCCCAGGCCAGGGCTCCCTGGAGACAGGCTGTCAGGCCTCAAAGCACAACAGAAGAACTTGTCAGGGGGCCAAGATCTTAACAAGTTGTTATGGGTATCTGTGAAATCTGAAAAACAAAACCAGGATGGCAGGGAGGATTTTGGGGTGGGTGGTTTTAGTAGGGCTTTTTCTTTTTTTCTTTTTTTTTTTTTTTTGGTTAACTTAGCGCATTGCAAAATCAAGCTGAGCCACCTACCGCCTCTTTCCAGTGTTTACCTAACTATGATCTGATCCAACCCCCAGTGGAACC
The DNA here is from genome assembly GCF_002776525.5 of Piliocolobus tephrosceles. Lineage (NCBI taxonomy): Eukaryota > Metazoa > Chordata > Mammalia > Primates > Cercopithecidae > Piliocolobus > Piliocolobus tephrosceles. The sequence continues at coordinate 2,439,090 of NC_045444.1, read as the reverse complement.
TCCACTGCAAACAAGCAGGCTCTGCTCAGGTTTCTGACATAGGAACGCATGCTTTGCAGGCTGCAGAGCCTAGCCCTTATTTCCGAGTAGTTTTAAGGGACAGGGCATTCAGCCTTAAAACTTGAGGTCCAATCCTTTGATGAGACTCTGGCTCCCCGTTAATGGCACGTTCAAAATCTTCAAGGAGTAGGGGAACTGGCTTGTTAATTTTCTCAATAATTCAGCTCAACAAGAAGGAGGCTGTGCCAATCAAGAGATGACTCCCCTCTCATCCTACATTTCAGTGACCCTTCCCTCTGACAATCTACGTTTTTCTTTCCTTTTTTTTTTTTTTTTTTTTCCCAGGAAGAACAAATAACGAAACTCTGTGGTCAGGGCTGGTTTTATCAAACCTCCTACCATGCCCCTCCCAAGCCCCTACACCTCAGGCCTCGCCTGGCTCCTCTAATAACACTGACATCTGACTTTGAAATGGGGGAAACTGCAGCCTTAAAAGCTGGTCTTGGACGAGCTGCCTGTGACCTGAATCTGTTATTTATAAGTCAAAGAGCTGGCTCCGTGAAACGGACCAGAAATATAACAGCCCCCGCTGTCATTTTGTGCCACCGGGACCAAAAGGCCTCCTCGACCTTCCAGAATCACATTTCTAACTCTGGGCCCCAAAGCACCTTTTAATCCGAGCCCTCTAATTGCATGGCGAGCTTTCCCTGACTCACTTTAGTGGACAGCTAAAACGGCAATGCATTTCTTTCTAAGCACAAACCAGTCCCGATTGTCTCTGCTTTTCTCCACACCCGGCCATGCAAAACTTTTCATCCCTTTTCATCCCCAGGCTGCCTGCTGCCTGGGGGGGTGGGGGGCATTTGCAGCCAGGGGCACAACCGCTCCCCCCACCCAGGCTCCCCGCTTTCCCCCGCCCTGACTGCACCGGGGCTTCCCCCTCTGCGACCTTCTCCGCAGTCCCCTCGGCACAAATGGGGCCGAGCTCCACGCACAAAAGCCAGCCTGGCTCATTCAAGTCCTGAAAAGGACAGCGGAGTCGAAAGCACTTGCAGCATTTTGGCGCGGGCACATTTTTCTTCTTCTTTTAAAGTTCCGAAAGATTTTTCTCTCCCTGATTTTTATATTTAGACAGTGTTAGAGATTTGCAATCTGGGGCCGAGTGGGGGGGGGTGGATTCCAGAAAGGAGCCATACCCTTTGTTAACTACGACTCTGAGCCTCTCGGGCGAGGGGTCTGCTGCAGCTGCCAGGCAAGCCGAAAGGCACCGGGCTGTCCCCGAGCCACGGCTTTCTCTGTGTAAATGATGGACCTGTTGAGAAGCCTGCCTTCCGCCCGATTCCAGTGCCCACACAATCGGAAGAGAGGTTGCCTAGCTCTCCCCAGCGAGGCTTCAGCAATCCTGGCAAGCCCACGCCGCCGGTGATGGAAGCGGCCCCAGGGGCCTCTCACGCAGGCACACACACACACACACAGACACACACACAGACACACACACTCTCTCTCCTCCGGCCCACGTATATCAACAAGCACACACATCTCCATCCACACTGCTAAGCCTACACTCCGATCGTGGGAAACAAAAACATTAAGCAATCACCAACCAAGTGCCCGCAGAGCCAGGGCCGCGCGCATCTGCCGGGAGGGGGACGCGCGCCCAGAGGCGCTGGGGCCCGATTCCGGAGATCAGGGGTGGAGGGCCAGGCGCTCGGCGGCGGGGGGTTGAGGCACCAGGAAGGGGGTCTGCGGCCTGGGGGAAGAGGACTGCAACCTGGGCGGAGCGCGCAGGGCCACGGCCGAAGGAGCCCTGCCGGGAGTCCGAGCTGCCCCTAGGGCGCGCGGGCTGCGGCGGCGGCGGCCGCAGCAGCCGGAGCTGGCAAGGAGAGGGAAAGCGGGAACGAGCGGGGACCGCGGCAGACAGCCGGAGGACCGGACCCACCTGTCTCCGCGAAGCTGATGATTTCGGAAGCGCGCTCCTGGCCGTCGGCGCCCGGGCTGGCGTGGCCGTCGAGGTGCGGGATCTCCACGCGGCCGTCCTCGCGCACCTTGCCCGCGTGCAGTTTGCGCAGGGCCGTGACCATGGCGGCCTTGGGCACGGCGTGCGTGATGTTGGGCCGGCCCCGCATCTGCAGGCGGCTCAAGATGTGCCGCTTCACCGCCTCCAGGAAGTCGCCGTCCACTCGGCCGAGCTCCTCCGGCCGCCGGAAGCCGCCGCACGACGTACAGGTGTCCTGCGAGCCGCCCGGAGCTCCCGGTGGCGGGGGTGGCGGCGGCGCGGCAGGCGACGGCGGGGGCGTGGGTGAGCCCCAGGCCTCAGGCCCCAGCCAGCCGGCCGCCAGCAGCAGAAGGCAGGCGGCCCCCAGCGCCCGACCGGGCAGCCCGTCCATGGTGCGCCGCTAGCGACGAGGGCGCCCGCCGCGAGGCGAGGCGAGCCGAGCCGAGCGCAGGGCCGGGCTCCGGGCTCCGGGCGCGCCGCCCC